>NC_091462.1:9266655-9534688 GCF_027789765.1 Dendropsophus ebraccatus | reverse complement strand
TGCTCTGTACCCCCCTCCCCCGGCCCCCCATGTCACTGCTTTGTACCCCCCTCCCCCAGCCCCCCCATGTCACTGCTTTGTACCCTCCCCTCCCCCGGCCCCCCCATGTCACTGCTCTGTACCCCCTCCCCCGGCCCCCCATGTCACTGCTCTGTACCCTCCCCCGGCCCCCCCATGTCACTGCTCTGTACCCCCCTCCCCCGGCCCCCCATGTCACTGCTCTGTACCCCCCTCCCCCGGCCCCCCATGTCACTGCTCTGTACCCCCCTCCCCCGGCCCCCCATGTCACTGCTCTGTACCCCCCTCCCCCTCCCCCGTCAGGCTCAGGGTAATGGCTGAGGAGGTTACAGTCTGTACTTGGTGATTATCGGCCGCTCTGTGATTGGAGGAGAACGTGTTTACAGCCTCAATGTCTGCGGAGAAAGGTCGCCCATAAACAGGGAGAGAACGGAAAACGGGCCCGGCCCCCGCACTTTACCCCCTGACAGATACGTGATATAGAGAGGTGACGCGTGATATAGAGAGGTGACACACGTGATCTAGAGGAGGTATGTGTGATACGTGATATAGAGAGGTGACACACGTGATATAGAGAGGCAGCATGTGTGATACGATATATAGAGAGGTGACACGCGTGATATAGAGAGGCGGCATGTGTGATACGTGATATAGAGAGGTGACACGCGTGATATAGAGAGGTGACACGTGTGATCTAGAGGCGGCATGTGTGATACGTGATATAGAGAGGTGACACGCGTGATATAGAGAGGCGGCATGTGTGATACGTGATATAGAGAGGTGACACGCGTGATATAGAGAGGCGGCTTGTGTGATACGTAATATAGAGAGGCGGCATGTGTGATACGTGATATAGAGAGGTGACACACGTGATATAGAGAGGCGGCATGTGTGATACGTGATATAGAGAGGTGACACGCGTGATATAGAGAGGCGGCTTGTGTGATACATGATATAGAGAGGTGACACACGTGATATAGTGGGGTGATACGTACAGTACATACGTACATATGTGATATAGAGAGGCGGCATGTGTGATACGTGATATAGAGAGGTGACACGCGTGATATAGAGAGGCAGCATGTGTGATACGTGATATAGAGAGGTGACACACGTGATATAGTGGGGTGATACGTACAGTGATATGTGATATAGAGAGGCGGCATGTGTGATACGTGATATAGAGAGGTGACACACGTGATATAGAGAGGCGGCATGTGTGATACGATATATAGAGAGGTGACACGCGTGATATAGAGAGGCGGCATGTGTGATATGTAATATAGAGAGGTGACACGCATGATATAGAGAGGCGGCATGTGTGATATGATATATAGAGAGGTGACACGCGTGATATAGAGAGGCGGCATGTGTGATACGATATATAGAGAGGTGACACCCATGATATAGAGAGGCGGCTTGTGTGATACGTGATATAGAGAGGTGACACCCATGATATAGAGAGGCGGCTTGTGTGATACGATATATAGAGAGGTGACACACGTAATATAGAGAGGCGGCTTGTGTGATACGTGATATAGAGAGGCGGCTTGCGTGATACATGATATAGAGAGGCGGCTTGTGTGATATAGAGGGGTGATACGTACAGTATGATACAGAGAGGTGACACATATGATGTGTGACGTGCTACAGAGAGGTGATACGGTTGTATAGGGGACACTATAGGGATAGAAGTTGTATATAGGTCACTGTAAATGAAGGTTGTATATGGGACACTTATAGGGATGGAGGTTCTATAGGTGATTCTGTAGGAATGATTTTCGATTGTGTGTTGTGCCTGTGTATATAGTACACTGTAAGGTCGGTCACATGTGTATATTTCAGGACAGTATTTGGTCCTCATACAACCAAAACCAGGAGTCTATCTTAACTTGAAACACAGAAAGGATCTGTCCACACAATGATGAAATTGAGTGGATGGCCGTCATATAACAGTAAATATTTGCTGTTATTTTAAAACGGCGGTTGTACTGAAATAATGGCCGTTATTTACTGTTATATGGCTGCCATCCACTCAATTTCAACAGTAAATAACGGCCATTATTTCAGTACAACGGCCGTTTTAAAATAACAGCAAATATTTACTGTTATATGGCGGCCATCCACGCAATTTCAACATTGTGTGAACAGATCCTATCTGTGTTTTCAATCCACTCCTGGTTTTAGTTGCAATGAGGACCTGACAAGAGGACCAAATACTGCCTGAAATATACGTAGTGTGAACCCAGCCTAAGGATGGAGGTTTTATATATATATGTGTGTGTGTGTGTGTGTGGTATATATATATATATATATATATATATAATATTCTATATTCTATATATATATATATTATATATATAGGACACTTATAGATGGCGGTTGTATATAGGACACTATAGGGATGGCGGTTGTATATAGAACACTATAGGGATGGCGGTTGTATATAGGACACTATAGATGGCGGTTGTATATAGGACACTATAGTGATGGCGGTTGCATATAGGACACTATAGATGGCGGTTGTATATAGGACACTATAGATGGCGGTTGTATATAGGACACTATAGATGGCGGTTGTATATAGGACACTATAGAGATGGTGGTTGTATATAGGACACTATAGATGGCGGTTGTATATAGGACACTATAGGGATGGTGGTTGTATATAGGACACTATAGATGGCGGCAGGGCTGTATTAACAGCTGCTGCTGCCCTAGGCACTAAACCTGAAGACGCCCCATCTACACGCACCTATTGGCGATACCAGACCTGACCAATACTACTATACCCCACCATAGATGGCGGTTGTATATGGGACACTATAGATGGCGGTTGTATATAGGACACTATAGATGGCAGCTGTATATGGGACACTATAGATGGTGGTTGTATATAGGACAATCTAGGGATGGTGGTTGTATATAGGACACTATAGATGGAGGTTGTATATAGGACACTATAGGGATGGTGTTTGTATATAGGACACTATAGATGGTGGTTGTATATAGGACACTATAGGGATGGTGGTTGTATATAGGACACTATAGGGATGGCGATTGTATATAGGACACTATAGGGATGGTGGTTGTATATAGGACACTCTAGGGATGGTGTTTGTATATAGGACACTATAGATGGTGGTTGTATATAGGACACTATAGGGATGGTGGTTGTATATAGGACACTATAGGGATGGTGGTTGTATATAGGACACTATAGATGGAGGTTGTATATAGGACACTATAGATGGTGGTTGTATATGGGACACTATAGGGATGGTGGTTGTATATGGGACACTATAGATGGTGGTTGTATATGGGACACTATAGATGGTGGTTGTATATAGGACACTATAGGGATGGTGGTTGTATATAGGACACTATAGATGGTGGTTGTATATAGGACACTATAGGGATGGTGGTTGTATATAGGACACTATAGGGATGGTGGTTGTATATGGGACACTATAGATGGTGGTTGTATATAGGACACTATAGGGATGGTGGTTGTATATAGGACACTATAGATGGTGGTTGTATATAGGACACTATAGGGATGGTGGTTCTATATAGGACACTATAGGGATGGCGATTGTATATAGGACACTATAGGGATGGTGGTTGTATATGGGACACCATAGATGGCGGTTGTTTATAGGACACTATAGGGATGGTGTTTGTATATAGGACACTATAGATGGAGGTTGTATATAGGACACTATAGATGGTGGTTGTATATGGGACACCATAGATGGCGGTTGTATATAGGACACTATAGATGGCGGTTGTATATCGTCCGGTTGGTGACTGGTTATAGATGCGGAGCAGCAGTCTCTCTGTAGTCTCCTAATGGCTGCCGTTTTGTCCACAGCTGGAGAAGCCCCCGATGCCTCGGCTGGGTTCCCGCTCCTTCTTTGAGACCTTCATCCGGGTTCTGATCACGCTGAGCGCAGGGACGGCCGTGGTCCTGTCCTCCATCTCGGTGTGTGACGGACACTGGCTCTCTTCTCCAGGACAGCAGCTTTTTGGGGTGTGGGGAACATGTGGGAAGGAGACGTGCAGCCCGGAGCTGAGCCAGGTCAGCAGATCTATGGTGGTGGTCCGCACGGGGGTCTCGCTGGCCGTAGTCATGGCGATCTTCGGTCTGGAGCTGATGATGATTTCCCAGTTGTGTGATGATGGGCACTCCCAGAAGAAGTGGTGCCTGGGCTCGGTGCTGCTCCTGGTCGCCTTCTTCCTCTCCTCCACTGGGACTCTCACCTACGTCTTCCTCCTCAAGGACTTTGCGGTGTACAGCGCCTTCACCCTCACCTTCTGGTGTCAGTTTCTGGGCACGTTCCTCTTCTTCCTGAACGGCGTCAGCGGTCTGTACATCAACCACCTGAGCGCCTGAGACCGGAGCTGCGACCACAAGGGGGCAGTAGGTGCACAACATGGGGAGACTGTGGACATGGAGGACCCCCAGCAGCATTGTGTGGTGGATGAGCTGAGACATAATGGGGGTCCAGCACCGTCCCCAGCACTGGGGAAACCTATGTAATGTATATGACGACTGGAGACACGAGGAGACCCCACAACGAGAGGGAAAACCACCATCATCCAGAGACACAGAGACTGAGTGGTGACCCGGAGGAGGAGGAGGATGAAGGGTTTGAGGCTTCCTGCACTGTATATATGAATGCTGTGATCCCTTTGTACAGAGTAAAATAAACCTGCTGAACAGATGAGGTCCTTGCCGTGCCGGCTCAGACCTGCAGAGGGCGCTGACTGTGTGTGTCGGCTCAGACCTGCAGGAGGTGCTAACTGACTGTGTGTGTGTAGACTCAGGACCTGACTAAGAGCGCTGACTAAGTGTGGGGGCTCAGACTGACTGTGTGTGTGGGCTTAGACCTGCAGGGGGCGCTGACTGTGTGGGGGCTCAGACTGACTGTGTGTGTGGGCTCAGACCTGCAGGGGGCGCTGACTGTGTGTGTGGGCTCAGACCTGCAGGGGGCGCTGAGTGACTGTGTGTGGGCTCAGACCTGCAGGGGGCGCTGAGTGACTGTGTGGGGGCTCAGACCTGCAGGGGGCGCTGACTGACTGTGTGGGGGCTCAGACCTGCAGGGGGCGCTGACTGTGTGTGTGGGCTCAGACCTGCAGGGGGCGCTGACTGACTGTGTGTGTGGGCTCAGATCTGCAGGGGGCGCTGACTGACACTGTGTGTGGGCTCAGACCTGCAGGGGGCGCTGACTGACAGTGAGTGGGCTCAGACCTGCAGGGGGCGCTGACTGACTGTGAGTGGGCTCAGACCTGCAGGGGGCGCTGACTGACTGTGTGGGGGCTCAGACCTGCAGGGGGCGCTGACTGACTGCCAGTGGGCTCAGACCTGCAGGGGGCGCTGACTGACTGTGTGTGTGGGCTCAGATCTGCAGGGGGCGCTGACTGACACTGTGTGTGGGCTCAGACCTGCAGGGGGCGCTGAGTGACTGTGTGTGGGCTCAGACCTGCAGGGGGCGCTGACTGACTGTGTGTGTGGGCTCAGACCTGCAGGGGGCGCTGACTGACTGTGTGTGTGGGCTCAGACCTGCAGGGGGCGCTGTGTGTAGCCTCAGACCTGCAGGGGGCGCTGACTGACTGTGTGTGGGCTCAGACCTGCAGGGGGCGCTGAGTGACTGTGTGTGTGGGCTCAGACCTGCAGGGGGCGCTGACTGACCGTGTGTGGGCTCAGACCTGCAGGGGGCGCTGACTGACCGTGTGTGGGCTCAGACCTGCAGGGGGCGCTGACTGACTGTGTGTGGGCTCAGACCTGCAGGGGGCGCTGAGTGACCGTGTGTGTGGGCTCAGACCTGCAGGGGGCGCTGAGTGACCGTGTGTGTGGGCTCAGACCTGAAGGGGGCGCTGACTGACCGTGTGTGGGCTCAGACCTGCAGGGGGCGCTGACTGACCGTGTGTGGGCTCAGACCTGCAGGGGGCGCTGACTGACTGTGTGTGGGCTCAGACCTGCAGGGGGCGCTGAGTGACCGTGTGTGTGGGCTCCGACCTGCAGGGGGCGCTGACTGACCGTGTGTGTGGGCTCCGACCTGCAGGGGGCGCTGACTGACCGTGTGTGTAGCCTCAGACCTGCAGGGGGCCCTGACTGGCTGTGTGTGTAGCTCTGAGAGCTGGGAAGTGTGCGGGGACTCTGAGAGCCGGGGCATGTAAGGGGACGATGAGATCCGGGGCGTGTGCGGGGACTCTGAGAGCCAGAGCGTGTACAAGGACTCTGAGAGCCGGGAAGTGTAAGGGGATTCTGACATTGTGGAAGCGTGCAGGGACATTATGATCTGGGGAGTGTGCGGGGACATTATGATCTGGGGAGTGTGCGGGGACTGTGAGATAGTGGAAGTGTGCGGGGACATTATGATCTGGGGAGTGTGCGGGGACTCTGAGATAGTGGAAGTGTGCGGGGACATTATGATCTGGGGAGTGTGCGGGGACTCTGAGATAGTGGAAGTGTGCGGGGACATTATGATCTGGGGAGTGTGCGGGGACTGTGAGATAGTGGAAGTGTGCAGGGACTATGAGATCCAGGGAGTGTGCAGGGACTCTGAGATAGTGGAAGTGTGCGGGGACTCTGAGATAGTGGAAGCGTTCAGGGACTATGTGATCCAGGGAGCGTGCGGGGACTCTGAGATAGTGGAAGTGTGCGGGGACTCTGAGATCCGGGGATCGTGCGGGGACTATGAGAGCAGGAAGTGTGTATCACGCTCGGGGCGGAGTCTGACACCTGTTACTAGTGTCAGGGGATCCAGGAGCTGCATCACTGTAGAGACCCCCAGAGTGTAACACTGACTACAGGGGGCGCTGTGTGGGGCTGACTGGTCTGGAGTGACCGGACGTACTGGGACAGACTTGTTTATTATTGTGGCTCACTATATAACACTGGGTGCGGAGGTGTCATGGCAGTCAGCACACTCCACGCCCCAGAACATGGATACACTGTATGGTACACACTGGATATACACTGGAGCTTCACCGCGTCATGTGACCTGTGTTGTTGACTGTAACGTGGTTGCGTTGCTCCATGCTGACCTCCAGCTCTGCAGGACTCCCTTGGCTTCTAGTCAGCGACCGGCCCGGACTTGCCAAGTTCTCCAGCAGATTACAAGAACGTCTGTACAAATCCCCAGCTGGGTTAACCCTCGCGGCACAGCCGAGCGCCCCTCCCCCGACACACAGTCCTTATAAGTTATAATATCTGGATTACAATGTTCCGTTTCATGGTCCATGGCGGGGTCTGAGCTCCCCCAGGCCGGACTCTCCATCATCCGGGCCGCGCTGGTCGTACAGTCTCAGTACGGTCTCTATAAGTCAGGTGATGGCGGCGTCCTCCCCGATCAGATGAGGCTGGTCATGGGGGTGGAGCTCTTCCTCCCCTCTCTCTGGCTCCCCTGGCTGAGCTGTATCACCTGGGTCAGGACGCTGCCGCCATTACTCATCGTCTGCTTGTTGTGTCGCAGCCAGGAGTAATTCCTCAGGTGATATCTGCGCCACTTCCTCTGGATCTCAAACTGCACCTAGGAGGGGCAGAAACATGGGCTGGTTATATACATATATGACCCCAGGGGTGATTATATGTGCATACTGTCCGTGCCTTGCGTAAGGGTGGAGAGCAGGACTACTCACCTCACCATTCAGGAAGCAATAGAGCACAGCGACCACAAAGCCCTGCAAGAGAGAATGTTACAATGTCACTGACCTCAAGACCTGCCCCCACCTTGGGACACGCCCCCAACATTGGATCCGCCCCCAACCTCAGGACCTGTCCACCAACCACAGGACCTGTCCACTAACCACAGGATCCGTCCACCAACCTCAGGACCTGTCCACCAACCACAGGATCCGTCCACCAACCTCAGGACCTGTCCACCAACCACAGGATCCGTCCACCAACCTCAGGATCCGCCCCCAACCTCAGGATCCGCCCCCAACCTCAGGATCCGTCCACCAACCTCAGGACCTGTCCACCAACCTCAGGACCTGTCCACCAACCTCAGGACCTGTCCACCAACCTCAGGATCCGTCCACCAACCTCAGGACCTGTCCACCAACCACAGGATCCGTCCACCAACCACAGGATCCGCCCCCAACCTCAGGATCCGCCCCCAACCTCAGGATCCGTCCACCAACCACAGGACCTGTCCACCAACCACAGGATCCGTCCACCAACCTCAGGACCTGTCCACCAACCACAGGATCCGCCCCCAACCTCAGGACCTGTCCACCAACCTCAGGACCTGTCCACCAACCACAGGATCCGCCCCCAACCTCAGGACCTGTCCACCAACCACAGAATCCGTCCACCAACCTCAGGACCTGTCCACCAACCTCAGGACCTATCCACCAACCTCAGGATCCGCCCCCAACCTTAGGATCCGCCCCCAACCTTAGGATCCGCCCCCAACCTCAGGACCTGTCCACCAACCTCAGGACCTGCCCCCAACCTCAAGACCTGCACCTGAGGAGCCCAAAATGTGTAGATGGAAGCATTGTACACACAACGTATAGTGAACCTCTCCCTGCAGATCCCCTGCCTCCCTCCACCCAGAGCCTCCCCTCAACCAAAGACCTCACAGATCCCAGCCTCCTTGTAGTCACAGATCCCAGCCTCCCTGTAGTCACAGATGCCAGCCTCCTTGTAGTCACAGATGCCAGCCTCCTTGTAGTCACAGATCCCAGCCTGCTCGTAGTCACAGATCCCAGCCTGCTCGTAGTCACAGATCCCAGCCTCCTCGTAGTCACAGATCCCAGCCTCCTCGTAGTCACAGATCCCAGCCTCCTTGTAGTCACAGATCCCAGCCTCCTTGTAGTCACAGATCCCAGCCTCCTTGTAGTCACAGATCCCAGCCTCCCTCCACCTGTAGTTGTGTCTTTTTGTGTTTTTTTAAGAGCAAAACTGAAACTGCTGAAAACCCAGTGAAAAGTTCCCCAGAATCCTCTCCAGCTGCGGGGGATTTTGGAGCAGGTGTGAACACGACCTAAAGCAGAAACAAGTCAGACAGAGAAACTTTATTTCTGAGAAACCTTCCCTTCATCTTAGAGAAAAAAAAGGAACCAGAGTAGTAGTGATTACTGATCGCTGATCAGAGGAGACATCAGGCTGCAGGGCTGGCGGGGTCCAGGGGTGACATCAGGGGTTTATCCCTCCCAGAACTAATTACTGATGAAATTAACATAAGACAAGAGTGCAACTCCAAACCCCAACACTAGAGGGGGCCCAAGAAATCCCCACCATTGGAGGGGGCACACAGGAGACATCCTGACCACTAGAGGAGGCCCAAGAGATTTCCACCACTAGGGGGGGCACACACAGGAGACATCCCCACCACTAGGGGGAGCACACATAGGAGACATCCTCACCACTAGGGGGAGCACACACAGGAGACATCCCCACCACTAGGGGGAGCACACACATGAGACATCCCCACCACTAGGGGAGCACACACAGGAGACATCCCCACCACTAGGGGAGCACACAGGAGACATCCCCACCACTGGGGGGGGGGCACACAGGAGACATCCCCACCACTAGAGGAAGCACGCAGAAGACATCCGCACCACTAGAGGGGGCACACAGGAGACATCCCCACCACTAGAGGAGCGCACACAGGAGACATCCCCACCACTAGGGGGAGCACACATAGGAGACATCCCCACCACTAGGGGGAGCACACACAGGAGACATCCCCACCACTAGAGGAGCGCACACAGGAGACATCCCCACCACTGGGGGAGCACACACAGGAGACATCCCCACCACTAGGGGAGCACACAGGAGACATCCCCACCACTAGGGGGAGCACACACAGGAGACATCCCCACCACTAGAGGAAGCACGCAGAAGACATCCGCACCACTAGAGGGGGCACACACAGGAGACATCCCCACCACTAGGGGGAGCACACAGGAGACATCCCCACCACTAGGGGGAGCACACAGGAGCCATCCCCACCACTAGGGAAGCACACAGGAGACATCCCCACCACTAGGGGGAGCACGCAGAAGACATCCACACCACTAGAGGGGGCACACACAGGAGACATCCCCACCACTAGGGGGAGCACACACAGGAGACATTCTCACCACTAGGGAAGCACACAGGAGACATCCCCACAACTAGGGGAGCACACAGGAGACATCCCCACCACTAGGGGGAGCACACACAGGAGACATCCCCACCACTAGGGGGAGCACACACAGGAGACATCCCCACCACTAGGGGAGCACACACAGGAGACATCCCCACCACTAGGGGAGCACACAGGAGACATCCCCACCACTAGGGGAGCACACAGGAGACATCCTCACCACTAGGGAAGCACACAGGAGACATCCCCACCACTAGGGGAGCACACAGGAGACATCCCCACCACTAGAGGAGCACACACAGGAGACATCCCCACCACTAGGGGGAGCACACACAGGAGACATCCCCACCACTAGGGGGAGCACACACTGGAGACATCCCCACCACTAGGGGAGCACACACAGGAGACATCCCCACCACTAGGGGAGCACACAGGAGACATCCCCACCACTAGGGGGAGCACACACAGGAGACATCCCCACCACTAGGGGGAGCACACACAGGAGACATCCCCACCACTAGGGGAGCACACAGGAGACATCCCCACCACTAGGGGGAGCACACACAGGAGACATCCCCACCACTAGGGGGAGCACACACTGGAGACATCCCCACCACTAGGGGAGCACACACAGGAGACATCCCCACCACTAGGGGAGCACACAGGAGACATCCCCACCACTAGGGGGAGCACACACAGGAGACATCCCCACCACTAGGGGGAGCACACACAGGAGACATCCCCACCACTAGGGGAGCACACAGGAGACATCCCCACCACTAGGGGGAGCACACACAGGAGACATCCTCACCACTAGGGGGAGCACACACAGGAGACATCCCCACCACTAGTAGGAGCACACACAGGAGACATCCCCACCACTAGGGGGAGCACACACAGGAGACATCCTCACCACTAGGGGAGCACACACATTTGATGCTCCGGCACTCTCTGTGACCTCTGGCGTCTACAATCACCTGGAAAGAGCCAAGCGCCAACTCAAAGGATAAGCGGATCTCCACCGTGCCGCTGCTCACATCCTCCGGGAAGAAGGCGAAGATGATGTAATGGACCCCAAAGAGCGGGATGAGGAGGAGGGTAGATCTGGCCAGTCTCCTGCAACAACCACACAGGACACATGAGCACTGCGGGCAATGACATCACATCCTCACAATGACATCATTATGAGGGGGAGGGGCCATCTTTAGAAGACTTTGGCCTCCTCACTCTGCAGGAATGGCCGCACTCACTTGTACTGGTTGAAGTCGTTTCCCCAGACGTCCGATGTCCGGAGCTTCTTCATCAGAATCCGGATAATTCTCACAAAAAGAATGAAGTTTATCTGAAGGGAACACATAAAGGTTATTGCATGACAGCTAAGAACACCCTCCTCCGCACAACCTCTGACAGCTGACATCACCTCCCTGTAGCCTTTGACCCCTGACATCACCTCCCTGCAGCCCCTGACCCGACAACACCTCCCTGCAGCCCCTTACCCCACCTCCCTGCAGCCCCTGACCCCTGACATCACCTCACTGCAGCCCCTGACATCACCTCCCTGCAGCTCCTGACCCCTGACATCACCTCCCTGCAGCTCCTGACCCCTGACATCACCTCCCTGCAGCTTCTGACCCCTGACATCACCTCCCTGCAGCTCCTGACATCACCTCTCTGCAGCTCCTGACCCTTGACATCACCTCACCTCCCTGCCACCCCTGACATCACCTCCCTGCAGCTCCTTACCCCTAACATCACCTCCCTGCAGCTCCTGACCCCTGACATCACCTCCCTGCAGCCCCTGACATCACCTCCCTGCAGCTCCTGACCCCTGACATCACCTCCCTGCAGCCCCTGACATCACCTCCCTGCAGCCCCTGACCCCTGACATCACCTCCCTGCAGCTCCTGACCCCTGACATCACCTCCCTGCAGCCCCTGAACCCTGACATCACCTCCCTGCCGCCCCTGACCCCTGATATCACCTCCCTGCCGCTCTTGACCACACCTCCCTGCAGGAGCAGTGCGGCAGTGTTTCCCAGCATGGTCCTGTATATAGATGATATATGGAGTATACAGGTTACACCATATCACTTACAAATATGGAGAGAATGACGGGTCCGCGGATTATCCACCACACGCTGGCGTTGGAGTTGATGTTCCAGCAGCTGAAAAAGAAACCAAAACCAACATCAGAGGTGACGGAGTCTCAGGCTGCACTACTGAGAGAAGCAGGGCCGTATTACCAGCTGCTGCTGCCCTAGGCTATAAACCTGAAGACCCCCTCAGTGGTTTCGGCCACATGCATTTCTCTACATGTAGAAACATTGACGGAATCACGTTTTTCATGGTTTTTAACGGCTTAAAACAGAAATGAATTTTATTTGCATATTGTGTGAGGGAATTCTAACCACAGGATGGGTAGGGAATAGCTCCAGGCGTCACATTTACTACCGCCATACCAGACCTGACCATTACCGTCATACTGTGACTGATAACACCGCCATACCAGACCTGACCATTACCGTCATACTGTGACTGATAACACCGCCATACCAGACCTGACCATTACCGTCATACTGTGACTGGATAACACCGCCATACCAGACCTGACCATTACCGTCATACTGTGACTGGATAACACCGCCAGACCAGACCTGACTAATAGCACCATACTGTGACTGGATAACACCGCCACACCAGACCTGACCATTACCGTCATACTGTGACTGATAACACCGCCATACCAGACCTGACCATTACCGTCATACTGTGACTGGATAACACCGCCAGACCAGACCTGACTAATACCGCCATACTGTGACTGGATAACACCGCCACACCAGACCTGACCAATACCACAATACTGTGACTGAATAACACCGCCACACCAGACCTGACCAATACCGCCATACTGTGACTGGATAACACCGCCACACCTGACCAATACCACCATACTGTGACTGGATAACACCACCATACCAGACCTGACCAATACCGCCATACTGTGACTGGATAACACCGCCACACCACACCTGACCAATACCACCATACTGTGACTGGATAACACCGCCACACCACACCTGACCAATACCACCATACTGTGACTGGATAACACCACCATACCAGACCTGACCAATACCACAATACTGTGACTGGATAACACCGCCATACCAGACCTGACCAATACTGCCTTACTGTGACTGGATAACACCACCATACCAGACCTGACCAATACCACAATACTGTGACTGGATAACACCGCCACACCTGACCAATACCACCATACTGTGACTGGATAACACCACCATACCAGATCTGACCAATACCGCCATACTGTGACTGGATAACACCGCCACACCACACCTGACCAATACCACCATACTGTGACTGGATAACACCGCCACACCACACCTGACCAATACCACCATACTGTGACTGGATAACACCACCATACCAGACCTGACCAATACCACAATACTGTGACTGGATAACACCGCCATACCAGACCTGACCAATACTGCCTTACTGTGACTGGATAACACCACCATACCAGACCTGACCAATACCACAATACTGTGACTGGATAACACCGCCATACCAAACCTGACCAATAATGCCATACTGTGACTGGATAACACCACCATACCAGACCTGACCAATACTGCCTTACTGTGACTGGATAACACCGCCACACCAGACCTGACCAATAACACCATACTGTGACTGGATAACACCGCCAGACCAGACCTGACTAATAGCACCATACTGTGACTGGATAACACCACCAGACCTGACCAATACCGCCATACTGTGACTGGATAACACCGCCAGACCAGACCTGACCAATACCGCCATATAAGACCTGACCAGTACCACCATACTGTGACTGGATAACACTGCCACACCAGACATGACCAATACCGCCATACTGTGACTGGCTAACACCGCCATAAACCTATCCTAGGAGGGGGTTATGGGTAATATAATGGAGGGGGGTTATGGGTAATATAATGGAGGGAGGGTATGGGTAATATAATGGAGGGGGGTTATGGGTAATATAATGGAGGGTTATGGGTAATATAATGGAGGGTTATGGGTAATATAATGGAGGGTGTTATGCATAATATAATGGGGGGGTCTGGGTAATATAATAGAGGGTTATGTGTAATATAATAGAGGGGGATTATGGGTAATATAATGGAGGGAGGTTATGGGTAATATAATGGAGGGTTATGGGTAATATAATGGAGGGTTATGGGTAATATAATGGAGGGGGTTATGCATAATATAATGGGGGGGTCTGGGTAATATAATAGAGGGGGATTATGGGTAATATAATGGAGGGAGGTTATGGGTAATATAATGGAGGGTTATGAGTAATATAATAGAGGGGGATTATGTAGGGGTTATGGAAAATATAATGGGGGTCACTATAGATGGAGGATGATATAAGGGCACTTAGTAAAGTTATGGGGGGCTCACCCAGCGTCCTCATACAGATGTCGGCATATGGACCAGGCGATGATGAAGACCAGGGGAGACCCTGTAATACACAGAACAGGATGAGTTGGGGTCCCGGCTCTTGGGATGGGCCCTTGCCCCCTGCACTCACCCCACCCCAGGGCGATGTACCAGCAGAAATACTTCCACTCGGAGAAGAAGGAGACGACGAGCAGCGTGTGCAGGTAGAGCCCCTCCACCAGCAGCCAGCTGTAGTTGGCCATGATGCAGTACTGGAAGAAGATCATGACGTAGTGACAGTCGTTCTGTTGAGAGAAGAGCAGAGGACGCTATAGTGGGGGCCGCTGTGCCCCCCACCCCCCCGGACTATGGATGTATCATCACTGTACTCGGTTCTATGGCTGATGCATCTTACTATAATACTACAACAAATGGGGTCCCTATAGCCACAAAGGACAAGGGGAGACACAGTATACATGTATATATGTGTCCTCCCTATATGTATATACACTATCCAGGCATAACAGACTGACGGTTGAAGTAATACGCATTATCTAGTGACATTAGAGCAGCGATGAATTATACAGCTCATGAGGCCGCCTTCACCCATTGCTCCAGTCCGGTACCCATGGTAGACACTATCGGGGGTGACAGGGATCACATGGGCTCTGACCACTCTCCGGGGCCCCATACACAGCAAGCTGCCGTGTCCTGTGTCATCTGACTTTTTAATCAGCAGGAAGTTTTTCAGCAGTTTGCTTTACAGCAGCTCTTCTAAAGGATCGTAGCAGACAGGCCAGCCTTCACCCCTCCCCCCCCCCCAGACACACACACACACATCAATTGTCACCAGATAATATATTGACTTTACCTGCCAGCGGCTTATCAGTTATGTACCATATATAACACGTGTATGTATATAATCTACGTATGTGTGTACCTATGTATATATGTATGTGTGTGTATATAATATGTGTATGTGTCTACATAATGTATGTATATAATCTACGTATGTGTGTACCTATGTATATATGTATGTGTGTGTGTATAATATGTGTATGTGTTTATATAATGTATGTATATAA
The DNA here is from genome assembly GCF_027789765.1 of Dendropsophus ebraccatus. NCBI lineage: Eukaryota > Metazoa > Chordata > Amphibia > Anura > Hylidae > Dendropsophus > Dendropsophus ebraccatus. The sequence goes on along the minus strand of NC_091462.1, from coordinate 9,519,016 downwards.
TCTACGTATGCTTGTACCTATGTATATATGTATGTGTGTGTGTATAATATGTGTATGTGTCTATATAATGTATGTATATAATCTACGTATGTGTGTACCTATGTATATATGTATGTGTTTGTATTAGGTTGGGTACAGCGTGTGAGTATATATAAGTGCTATATACTGATGGATTGGCTGTGTCACACTGAGTAGCGGTCTTTCATTGATCCGCCGCCCTGTTCAGGAGGTATGGCCTTTCATCTTTCTATGCAAATTAGCAGAGCTAGAGGCGGGCTCAGCACCCCCCATGCAGTGTTAGCTCCTCCCATCCCAGCACATGAATAGTAATAAGGCAGAACAGCCATGGAAGGAGATATTGGTGCCCCTTCTAGGAGCTTGAATTGGCTTTGGTGGATATTTGCCATGCTATTATTGCGCCACTTCCTGCAGGACACACAGCAGCTGATAAGTACTGGAAGACTGGAGATTTTTAAATAGATGTAAATTACAGATCTCTATAACTTTCTGATACCCTATTAATTCATTGGTTAGCAAACCCCCCCCCCCCCCCCCCCCCCCCCCCCAGAGGCGTCCTTACCAGGTAGACGTTACAGTGGTTGACATCATCTACAGAGAAGAGCACAGCGTCCTTGATAAAGATGGACAAAGCGCGAAGGATGAAGGATGAGAAGAGGTTCATGTGGATGTAATTCCGTGTACAGCGCAATCTCCTGCAGCCAGAAACAGGGATATAAGAAGCACGGCGGTATACTGCCCCATGACCAACCAGGCCGACTGATGTACTGCAGGTTATATACAACACATCTATCTACATCAACTAAATTTCATCTTACCGAAAAGACAGGAGGAGAACAAGAGCCAGAGCCAGGGAGCCGAGGGACGTCCCGTATCCCACTGTATACAGGGTCTTCAGGTGCATATAATACTCCTGCTGTAATATAAGAGATAGGGAGGCAGGTCTGTATATAACCACCATAATAAGGAGGCTATATAGTATATGGGGGTGTAGTGACATCAATATATTACAGCTGTAGTATATTGGGGTGTAGTGATATCAGTATATTACAGCTGTAGTATATTGGGGTGTAATGATGTAGTATATCGGGGTGTAGTGATGTATATTACAGCTGTAGTATATCGGGGTGTAGTGATGTATATTACAGCTGTAGTATATCGGGGTGTAGTGATGTATATTACAGCTGTAGTATATTGGGGTGTAGTGATGTATATTACAGCTGTAGTATATCGGGGTGTAGTGATGTATATTACAGCTGTAGTATATCGGGGTGTAGTGATATCAGTACATTACAGCTAGTATATCGGGGTGTGGTGTATATAACAGCTGTAGTATATTGGGGTGTAGTGATATCAGTATATTACAGCTGTAGTATATCGGGGTGTGGTGATGTATATAACAGCTGTAGTATATTGGGGTGTAGTGATGTATATTACAGCTGTAGTATATTGGGTGTAGTGATATCAGTATATTACAGCTGTAGTATATTGGGGTGTAGTGATATCAGTATATTACAGCTGTAGTATATTGGGGTGTAATCATGTAGTATATCGGGGTGTAGTGATGTATATTACAGCTGTAGTATATCGGGGTGTGGTGATGTATATTACAGCTGTAGTATATCGGGGTGTAGTGATGTATATTACAGCTGTAGTATATTGGGGTGTGGTGATATAGTATATCAGGGTGTAGTGATATCAGTATATTACAGCTGTAGTATTTCGGGGTGTAGTGATATAGTATATTGGGGTGTAGTGATATCAGTATATTACAGCTGTAGTATATCGGGGTGTAGTGATGTATATAACAGCTGTAGTATATCAGGGTGTAGTGATATAGTATATTGGGGTGTAGTGATATCAGTATATTACAGCTGTAGTATATCGGGGTGTAGTGATGTATAAAACAGCTGTAGTATATCGGGGTGTAGTGATGTATATTACAGCTGAAGTATATTGGGGTGTAGTGATATATATTACAGCTGAAGTATATTGGGGTGTAGTGATATAGTATATTGGGGTGTAGTGATATCAGTATATTACAGCTGTAGTATATCGGGGTGTAGTGATGTAACAGCTGCAGTATATCGTGGTGTAGTGATGTAACAGCTGTAGTATATCGGGGTGTAGTGATGTAACAGCTGTAGTATATCGTGGTGTAGTGATGTAACAGCTGTAGTATATCGGGGTGTAGTGATGTAACAGCTGTAGTATATCGGGGTGTAGTGATATAGTATATTGGGGTGTAGTGATATCAGTACATTACAGCTGTAGTATATCGGGGTGTAGTGATGTATGTTACAGCTGTAGTATATTGGGGTGTAGTGATGTATGTTACAGCTGTAGTATATCGGGGTGTAGTGATGTATATTACAGCTGTAGTATATTGGGGTGTAGTGATGTATATTACAGCTGTAGTATATCGGGGTGTAGTGATGTATATTACAGCTGTAGTATATTGGGGTGTAGTGATGTATATTACAGCTGTAGTATATCGGGGTGTAGTGATATATATTACAGCTGAAGTATATCGGGGTGTAGTGATGTATATTACAGCTAAAGTATATCGGGGTGTAGTGATGTATATTACAGCTGAAGTATATCGGGGTGTAGTGATGTATATTACAGCTGAAGTATATCGGGGTGTAGTGATATATATTACAGCTGAAGTATATTGGGGTGTAGTGATATAGTATATTGGGGTGTAGTGATGTAACAGCTGTAGTATATTGGGGTGTAGTGATATATATTACAGCTGAAGTATATTGGGGTGTAGTGATATAGTATATTGGGGTGTAGTGATGTAACAGCTGTAGTATATTGGGCTGTAGTGATGTAACAGCTGTAGTATATCGGGGTGTAGTGATGTAACAGCTGTAGTATATCGGGGTGTGATGATATCAGTATATTACAGCTGTAGTATATTGGGTGTAGTGATGTATATTACAGCTCTAGTATATCAGGGTGTAGTGATGTAACAGCTGTAGTATGTCGGCATGGCGTGGTGTAGTGACTGTAGCTGTAAGTGACCACCAGGTGGCAGTATCACATTAATAATTCTAGTACAGTAGTAGTATACGGCTATTTTCATGCTGCATCACCACCAGATAAAACCCCTGACACCTGTGTTTAGGTGATTATTACCCCGGGACATTGCTGCCCCCTGGTGGTCATAGTGCAGGATAATCTGCCTGGCGCTGACACTCACCACGTCCTCGTACTCGGTGTCGCTGATGTTATACTCGCAGGCTACAACCACCGGGGGGAAGGTCTCCGACCAGCCGCTTTCTGTACAGTTCCGATGCACGGTGCCTGATAGAGAAGACAGGGTATGACAGCTGTCTGCACACACATCTACAGCAGGGGGCGCTCTCCCTGCAGAGCTGATACATACGGCCCATAGCAGAGGGTCACCTCTGGGGTCAGGGACAGCGCCCCCATCACATTATCCTCTATTGTTTGTAATGTTATTTTATACATCCTGGTTATATAGAAGATGAATCCAAAATTCTCGCAGCTTCACTTCTTATTATTCACCTCAGTATCATCATAAGGCGGAGTCATTAGCCATCTCATTAGCATAAGAGGGCGGGATCAGTAGACAACTCAATATTATCACCGATAGGTGACACTGGTTTTTAGATAATGTAGGATCCACCATTCACCATAGATGACAGTCACAGCTCCCCTTCTCCATCTCCCTCCATGTCATAGAGCATGACCACAACACTCTCCCACAGAAGTCATCACATGATGGTCACAGCTCTCCTCTTCATCTCTCTGCACAGTAACCACTGCATTGGTCACAGAGTATGCTCACTGCCCTCTCCCATAAAACTAACCTACAGAAAGAATAAGGCCTTATATCTAAAACATATCCTGAGCCAAACCTATTATAAATAACAGCGTCCATGGTATCACTAATGCCCTTTACTGTATTCTTCTATTTAGAGAGATAGATGATAGAAAGATAGATAGATAGATAGATAGATAGGAGATAGATAGATAGATAGATAGATAGATAGATAGATAGATAGATAGGAGATAGATAGATAGAAGATAGATAGGAGATAGATAGATAGATAGATAGATAGATAGATAGATAGATAGATAGATAGGAGATAGATAGGAGATAGATAGATAGGAGATAGATAGGAGATAGATAGATAGATAGATAGGAGATAGATAGATAGATAGATAGATAGATAGATAGATAGATAGGAGATAGATAGATAGATAGATAGATAGGAGATAGATAGATAGATAGATAGATAGATAGATAGATAGATAGATAGAAGATAGATAGATAGGAGATAGATAGATAGATAGGAGATAGATAGATAGATAGATAGATAGATAGATAGATAGATAGATAGATAGATAGGAGATAGATAGATAGAAGATAGATAGGAGATAGATAGATAGATAGATAGATAGATAGATAGATAGGAGATAGATAGGAGATAGATAGATAGGAGATAGATAGGAGATAGATAGATAGATAGATAGGAGATAGATAGATAGATAGATAGGAGATAGATAGATAGATAGATAGATAGGAGATAGATAGATAGATAGATAGATAGATAGATAGATAGATAGATAGATAGATAGATAGGAGATAGATAGATAGATAGATAGAAGATAGATAGATAGGAGATAGATAGATAGATAGATAGATAGATAGATAGATAGATAGATAGATAGATAGGAGATAGATAGATAGGAGATAGATAGATAGATAGATAGGAGATAGATAGATAGATAGATAGATAGATAGATAGATAGATAGATAGATAGATAGATAGATAGGAGATATATAGATAGAAGATAGATAGATAGGAGATAGATAGGAGATAGATAGATAGGAGATAGATAGATAGATAGATAGATAGGAGATAGATAGATAGATAGATAGATAGATAGATAGATAGATAGATAGATAGATAGGAGATAGATAGATAGATAGATAGGAGATAGATAGATAGGAGATAGATAGATAGATAGATAGGAGATAGATAGATAGAAGATAGATAGGAGATAGATAGATAGATAGATAGATAGATAGATAGATAGATAGATAGGAGATAGATAGATAGATAGATAGATAGATAGATAGATAGATAATAGATAGATAGATAGGAGATAGATAGATAGGAGATAGATAGATAGGAGATAGATAGATAGATAGATAGGAGATAGATAGAAGATAGATAGGAGATAGATAGATAGATAGATAGATAGATAGATAGATAGATAGATAGATAGATAGGAGAGATAGATAGGAGAGATAGATAGATAGATAGATAGATAGATAGATAGGAGATAGATAGATAGATAGATAGATAGATAGATAGGAGATAGATAGATAGATAGATAGATAGGAGATAGATAGAAAGATAGATAGATAGATAGACAGACAGACAGATAGATAGGAGACAGATAGATAGGGAATAGGTAGATAGATAGATAAATAGATAGATAGATGATAGATAGGAGATAGATAGATAGATAGATAGATAGATAGATAGATAGATAGATAGATAGATAGATAGATAGATAGGAGATAGATAGATAGATAAATAGATAGATAGATGATAGCTCTGTGGATTGTGCTGTATGATATCAGGGTGAGTCTCTCCTGGTATTATAATAGTTGGATGTATCACCTGATAATTATCTGTAATGATATCACCTGTATCACTGAATTATTCAAGATCTCGTCTTCCTGATGACATCACGTTTCCCGCTTATCACGTGTACCTGGCTCCATACTGTCATCTATGTCTATAAATAATGGACTGATTTTTATTAATATATGAGATTTATGTGTGGATTTAGTGATTTAACCCTTTATTCCACTCACACTTTTGATATGTTGCTGCCCATGGTGAGACTAACAATTCCTTCAATACTTGTTACTATCTATTCAGTCTCCTTCCCCGAGTTCTCAGCTGATGCTTTCTGCTCAATACAAAAAAATCTGTGTGTGAGCTTTTCTCTCTGTCTCCCACTTCCCCCCCTTCTGAGACAGCTGATGTAAACAAGCCCCTGGCAGGCTGTATCTGCAACATTGTAGCTTCTTTGTAATGCTGGGAGGATTGATCACAGTGAGGTCATCAGCAACCTGACTTCAGAATAACCCTCACAGCAATGCAAAGAAGCTACAATGTTGCAGATACAGCCTGCCAGGGGCTTGTTTACATAAGCCGTCTCAGAAGGGAGGAGGGAGAAGGGGGAGACAGAGAGAAAATCTCACACACAGGTTTTTGTGTCTTCAGCAGAAAGCAGCAGCTGAGAACTGGGGGAAGGAGACTGAATAGATAATATGAACAGGAATAAGGAAAGATATAAAGCAGCTTCTCCTGTGTGTGCAGTGGATGCAGCCAGTCTCCAGCCTCCATGTCCTGAACAACTCACAACTAGACTAGAGGGAGCAGGTGGTCTTTTCCTGCTGACAATCTTACATGTTTCTAATATTCACCATACACAAAGGTACACTGCTAACAATGCCAGATACCTGTAATATAGAGGTCAGCCATAGTGATATACAGGGGGTCACACATAGTGATATAGACGGGTCACACAGTGATATAGAGAGAGGTCACACACAGTGATATAGAGGGGGTCACACATAGTGATATAGACGGGTCACACAGTGATATAGAGAGAGGTCACACACAGTGATATAGAGGGGGTCACACATAGTGATATAGAGGGGTCACACATAGTGATATAGAGAGGGGTCACACACAGTGATATAGAGGGGGTCACACATAGTGATATAGAGGGGTCACACATAGTGATATAGAGAGAGGTCACACACAGTGATATAGAGGGGGTCACACATAGTGATATAGAGGGGTCACACATAGTGATATAGAGGGGTCACACATAGTGATATAGAGAGGTCACACATAGTGATATAGAGGGGTAACACATAGTGATATAGAGAGGGTCACACATAGTGATATAGAGGGGTAACACATAGTGATATAGAGAGGGGTCACACATAGTGATATAGAGGGGTAACACATAGTGATATAGAGAGGGGTCACACATAGTGATATAGAGAGGGGTCACACATAGTGATATAGAGAGGGGTCACACATAGTGATATAGAGAGGGGTCACACATAGTGATATACAGGGGTCACACATAGTGATATAGAGAGGGGTCACACATAGTGATATAGAGGGGTAACACATAGTGATATAGAGAGGGGTCACACATAGTGATATAGAGAGGGGTCACACATAGTGATATACAGGGGTCACACATAGGGATATAGAGAGGTCACACATAGTGATATAGAGAGGGGTCACACAGTGATATAGAGGGGTCACACATAGTGATATAGAGAGGGGTCACACATAGTGATATAGAGGGGTGATGTTATATCGGAGGAGCAGCCGATCACTTGCTAGGTGGTGAAGTGTGACGCCACTCCAGAGGTGGTTGGCCGAGATACAGCCGGACCTTGGAGTGTTACTTTGTGAAGCCAGTGCCGGGTAGGCACACAGGTGTGATGGCCCCCTCCTCCCCTCCCTGCACAGGTCACAGCCCCCTCCTCCCCTCCCTGCACAGGTCACAGCCCCCTCCTCCCCTCCCTGCACAGGTCACAGCCCCCTCCTCCTCTCCCTGCACAGGTCACAGCCCCCTCCTCCCCTCCCTGCACAGGTCACAGCCCCCTCCTCCCCTCCCTGCACAGGTCACAGCCCCCTCCCTGCACAGGTCACAGCCCCCTCCTCCCCTCCCTGCACAGGTCACAGCCCCCTCCCTGCACAGGTCACAGCCCCCTCCTCCCCTCACTGCACAGGTCACAGCTCCCTCCTCCCCTCCCTGCACAGGTCACAGCCCCCTCCTCCCCTCCCTGCACAGGTTACAGCCCCCTCCTCCCCTCCCTGCACAGGTCACAGCCCCCTCCTCCCCTCCCTGCACAGGTTACAGCCCCCTCCTCCCCTCCCTGCACAGGTCACAGCCCCCTCCTCCCCTCCCTGCACAGGTCACAGCCCACTCCCTGCGTAGGTCACAGACCCCTCCACTCCCTGCACAGGTTACAGCCCCCTCCCTGCACAGGTCACAGCCCCCTCCTCCCCTCCCTGCACAGGTAACAGCCCCCTCCTCCCCTCCCTGCACAGGTAACAGCCCCCTCCACCCCTCCCTGCACAGGGTACAGTCCTTTTCCCTCCCTGCACAGGTCACAGCCCCCTTCTCCCCTCCCTGCACAGGTCACAGCCCCCTCCTCCCCTCCCTGCACAGGTCATAGCCTCCTCCTCCCCTCACTGCACAGGTCACAGCCCCCTCCTCCCCTCCCTGCACAGGTCACAGCCCCCTCCTCCTCTCCCTGCACAGGTCACAGCCCCTCCTCCCCTCCCTGCACAGGTCACAGCCCCCCTCCTCCCCTCCCCTGCACAGGTCACAGCCCCCTCCTCCCCTCCCTGCACAGGTCACAGCCCCCTCCTCCCCTCACTGCACAGGTCACAGCCCCTTCCTCCCCTCCCTGCACAGGTCACAGCCCCCTCCCTGCACAGGTCACAGCCCCCTCCTCCCCTCACTGCACAGGTCACAGCTCCCTCCTTCCCTCCCTGCACAGGTCACAGCCTCCTCCTCCCCTCCCTGCACAGGTTACAGCCCCCTCCTCCCCTCCCTGCACAGGTCACAGCCCCCTCCTCCCCTCCCTGCACAGGTTACAGCCCCCTCCTCCCCTCCCTGCACAGGTCACAGCTCCCTCCTCCCCTCCCTGCACAGGTCACAGCCCCCTCCTCCCCTCACTGCACAGGTCACAGCCCCTTCCTCCCCTCCCTGCACAGGTCACAGCCCCCTCCCTGCACAGGTCACAGCCCCCTCCTCCCTCACTGCACAGGTCACAGCTCCCTCCTTCCCTCCCTGCACAGGTCACAGCCTCCCTCCTCCCCTCCCTGCACAGGTTACAGCCCCCTCCTCCCCTCCCTGCACAGGTCACAGCCCCCTCCTCCCCTCCCTGCACAGGTTACAGCCCCCCTCCTCCCCTCCCTGCACAGGTCACAGCCCCCTCCTCCCCTCCCTGCACAGGTCACAGCCCACTCCCTGCGTAGGTCACAGACCCCTCCACTCCCTGCACAGGTTACAGCCCCCTCCCTGCACAGGTCACAGCCCCCTCCTCCCCTCCCTGCACAGGTAACAGCCCCCTCCTCCCCTCCCTGCACAGGTAACAGCCCCCTCCACCCCTCCCTGCACAGGTAACAGCCCCCTCCACCCCTCCCTGCACAGGGTACAGTCCTTTTCCCTCCCTGCACAGGTCACAGCCCCCTCCTCCCCTCCCTGCACAGGTCACAGCCCCCTCCTCCCCTCCCTGCACAGGGTACAGTCCTTTTCCCTCCCTGCACAGGTCACAGCCCCCTCCTCCCCTCCCTGCACAGGGTACAGTCCTTTTCCCTCCCTGCACAGGTCACAGTCCCCTCCTCCCCTCCCTGCACAGGGTACAGTCCTTTTCCCTCCCTGCACAGGTCACAGTCCCCTCCTCCCCTCCCTGCACAGGGTACAGTCCTTTTCCCTCCCTGCACAGGTCACAGCCCCCTCCTCCCCTCCCTGCAAAGGTCACATGCTCCTCCTTACCTCCCTGTAAGGGTAAGGGCCTCTTCCTCGCCTTGCTGCCTTGGTCACAGCCCCCTTCTCCCTGCACAGGTCACAGACCCCTCACCCCCATAGACCACTATGAAGTGGTTATAGGGGGGCACACAGCGGTTAGGACCCCATCTAGTACTGGGTGCTGCCACCACACGAAACTTGACACTGCAACCATGGCTGAGCAACTGTTCAGAGGTCCAGGAGCATCCACAGGGGCCAGCCCTATGTGTGTACATATGTATGTATGCCTCTGTATGGAGCCATGGATTCCAGCTCACAGTGTATACAGTACATGTACATCTATATGTGTGTCATATTTTCTCTGCACTCACCTTTGATCCCTGTAATGATCTGCAGGATCTCGGGACACGGGATGGAGATGGTGTGACCAATGGGGGTGGAGGGCCAGCAGCTGATGTTATCCCAGTACCCTGCACAACCTGCAACACATCAGACAGTCAGCACAGGGTATATACAGTGCAAAGTGTCATATATAGTGTCTATAAACTGCAGGGTGTCTTATATAGTGTCTATACAGTGGAGGATGTCATATATAGTATATATACAATGCAGGGTGTCATATATAGTATATATACAGTGCAGGATGTCATATATAGTGTATATACAGTGGAGGATGTCATATATAGTATATATACAATGCAGGATGTCATATATAGTGTATATACAGTGCAGAGTGTCATATATAGTGTCTATACAGTGCAGGATGTCATATATAGTGTATATACAATGCAGGATGTCATATATAGTATATATACAATGCAGGGTGTCATATATAGTATATATACAGTGCAGGATGTCATATATAGTGTATATACAGTGCAGAGTGTCATATATAGTGTCTATACAGTGCAGGATGTCATATATAGTGTATATACAATGCAGAGTGTCATATATAGTGTATATACAATGCAGGGTGTCAGATATAGAGGTTTATACAGTGCAGGATATCATATATAGTGTATATACAGTGCAGGATGTCATATATAGTGTACATACAGTGCAGGATGTCATATATAGTATATATACAGTGCATGGTGACATATATAGTGTATATACAGTGCAGGATATAATATATAGTGTATATACAGAGCAGGATGTCATATATGGTGTATATACAATGCAGGGCGTCATATATAGTGTATATACAATGCAGGGTGTCATATAGAGTATATATACCATGCATGGTGACATATATAGTGTATATACAGTGCAGGATATCATATATAGTATATATACAGTGCAGGATGTCATATATAGTGTATATACAATGCAGGGTGTCATATATATACAGTGCAAGATGTCATATATAGTGTATATACAATGCAGGTTGTCATATATAGTGTATATACAGTGCAGGGTGTCATATATAGTGTATATACAGTGCAGGATGTCATATATAGTGTCTATACAGTGCAGGATATCATATATAGTATATATACAGTGCAGGATATCATATATAGTGTAAATACACTGCAGGGTGTCATATATAGTGTATATACAATGCAGGGTGTCATATATAGTGTATATACAGTGCAGTGTCATATATATAGTGTATATACAGTGCAGAGTGTCATATATAGTGTATATACAGTGCAGTGTCATATATATAGTGTATATACAGTGCAGTGTCATATATATAGTGTATATACAGTGCAGAGTGTCATATATAGTGTATATACAGTGCAGGGTGTCATATATATATATATATATATATAGTGTATATACAATGCAGGGTGTCATATATAGTGTATATACAGTGCAGGATGTCATATATAGTATATATACAATGCACAGTGTCATATATAGTGTATATACAGAGCAGGATGTCATATATAGTGTATATACAGAGCAGGATGTCATATATAGTGTATATACAGTGCAGGATGTCATATATAGTATATATACAGTACATGGTGACATATATAGTGTATATACAGTGCAGGATATCATATATAGTGTATATACAGTGCAGGATGTCATATATAGTGTATATACAATACAGGATGTCATATATAGTGTATATACAGTGCAGGGTGTGATATATAGTGTATATACAGTGCAGGATGTCATATATAGTGTATATACAGTGCAGGGTGTCATATATAGTATATATACAGTGCAGGGTGTCATATATAGTGTATATACAGTGCATGGTGACATATATAGTGTATATACAGTGCAGGATATCATATATAGTGGAGATACAGAACAGGATGTCATATATGGTGTATATACAGTGCAGGGTGTGATATATAGTGTACATACCACAGTGTGTGTATAAAGAACTAGTTTGTTGCATCCAGCAATGAGGTGGCAGTAATGACAGAAGTGGCGGAAGTGACAGCAGTAAGTAACAGTAATGAAAGCATTGATAGTAGTGACAGCAGTAATAGTAGTGATACTAGTGATAGTAGTGACAGCAGTAATAGTAGTGATACTAGTGATAGTAGTGACAGCAGTGATAGTAGTGACAGTAGTGACAGCAGTGATAGTAGTGATACTAGTGATAGTAGTGACAGCAGTGATAGTAGTGATACTAGTGATAGTAGTGACAGCAGTGATAGTAGTGATAGTAGTGACAGCAGTGATAGTAGTGATACTAGTGATAGTAGTGACAGCAGTGATAGTAGTGATACTAGTGATAGTAGTGACAGCAGTAATAGTAGTGACAGCAGTAATAGTAGTGACAGCAGTAATAGTAGTGACAGCAGTGATAGTGGTGACAGCAGTGATAGTAGTGACAGCAGTCATAGTAGTGATACTAGTGATAGTAGTGACAGCAGTGATAGTAGTGATACTAGTGATAGTAGTGACAGCAGTGATAGTAGTGATACTAGTGATAGTAGTGACAGCAGTGATAGTAGTGACAGCAGTGATACTAGTGATAGTAGTGATACTAGTGATAGTAGTAACAGCAGTGATAGTAGTGATACTAGTGATAGTAGTGACAGCAGTGATAGTAGTGACAGCAGTAATAGTAGTGACAGCAGTGATACTAGTGATAGTAGTGATACTAGTGATAGTAGTAACAGCAGTGATAGTAGTGATACTAGTGATAGTAGTGACAGCAGTGATAGTAGTGATACTAGTGATAGTAGTGACAGCAGTGATAGTAGTGACAGCAGTGATAGTAGTGATACTAGTGATAGTAGTGACAGCAGTGATAGTAGTGACAGCAGTGATAGTAGTGATACTAGTGATAGTAGTGACAGCAGTCATAGTAGTGATACTAGTGATAGTAGTGACAGCAGTGATAGTAGTGACAGCAGTAATAGTAGTGATAGTAGTGACAGCAGTAATAGTAGTGATAGTAGTGACAGCAGTAATAGTAGTGACAGCAGTAATAGTAGTGACAGCAGTGATAGTAGTGACAGCAGTAATAGTAGTGATAGTAGTGATAGTAGTGATACTAGTGACAGTAGTGACAGCAGGGATAGTAGTGACAGCAGGGATAGTAGTGATAGTAGTGACAGTAGTGATAGTAGTGACAGCAGTAATAGTAGTGACAGCAGTAATAGTAGTGATAGTAATGACAGCAGTGATAGTAGTGACAGCAGTGAAAGTAGTGATAGTAGTGACAGCAGTCATAGTGATAGTAGTGACATCAGTGATAGTAGTGACATCAGTGATAGTTGTTATAGTGGTGACAGTAGTGATAGTAGTGACAGCAGTCATAGTAGTGACAGCAGTCATAGTGATAGTAGTGACAGCAGGGATAGTAGTGACAGCAGTGATAGTAGTGACAGCAGTCATAGTGATAGTAGTGACAGCAGGGATAGTAGTGACAGCAGTGATAGTGGTGACAGCCGTGATAGTAGTGAAAGCAGTGACAGTAGTGATAGTAGTGACAGCAGTAATAGTAGTGACAGCAGTTACAGTAGTGATAGTAGTGACAGCAGTAATAGTAGTGACAGCAGTAATAGTAGTCATAGTAGTGACAGCAGTAATAGTAGTGATAGTAGTGACAGCAGTGATAGTAGTGACAGCAGTGATAGTAGTGACAGATGTCATAGTGATAGTAGTGACAGCAGTTATAGTGGTGACAGCAGTGACAGTAGTTATAGGAGTGACAGCAGTGATAGTAGTGACAGCAGTAATAGTAGTGATAGTAGTGACAGATATCATAGTGATAGTAGTGACAGCAGTGATAGTAGTTATAGGAGTGACAGCAGTAATAGTAGTGACAGCAGTGATAGTAGTGACAGCAGTGATAGTAGTGATAGTAGTGACAGCAGTAATAGTAGTGACAGCAGTGATAGTAGTGATAGTAGTGACAGCAGTAATAGTAGTGATAGTAGTGACAGCAGTAATAGTAGTGACAGCAGTGATAGTAGTGACAGCAGTAATAGTAGTGATAGTAGTGACAGCAGTAATAGTAGTGACAGCAGTGATAGTAGTGACAGCAGTAATAGTAGTGATAGTAGTGACAGCAGTAATAGTGACAGCAGTGATAGTAGTGGCAGCAGTGACAGTAGTGATAGTAGTGACAGCAGTAATAGTAGTGACAGTAGTGACAGCAGTGACAGTAGTGATAGTAGTGACAGCAGTCATAGTAGTGACAGCAGTGACAGTAGTGACAGCAGTAATAGTAGTGACAGCAGTGACAGCAGTGACAGTAGTGACAGCAGTGACAGCAGTAATAGTAGTGACAGTAGTGACAGTAGTGACAGCAGTAATAGTAGTGACAGCAGTAATAGTAGTGACAGTAGTGATAGTAGTGACAGCAGTGATAGTAGTGACAGCAGTAATAGTAGTGACAGTAGTGACAGCAGTAATAGTAGTGACAGCAGTAATAGTAGTGACAGCAGTAATAGTAGTGACAGTAGTGACAGTAGTGACAGCAGTAATAGTAGTGACAGCAGTAATAGTAGTGACAGTAGTGATAAGTCACCTTCTGGGAGCCAGGTGGCAGCAGAGACATTGAACTGGGCCAGAGACTCTGCACACATCTGCCTCTCCTTGTCCATCACACTCAGCAGGTCACACAGCAGGTGAGCGCCCCCTACCTGTGGGAGCAAGAAACTCCTCAGTGGAGACTGATAGAGGAGACAGAAGCCGTTCCATATCCAGAAAGCATCATCCCAACCTCGCCCGCTCTACACTGCTGCTGGAAAGTTTGTGAACCCCTGAAAGGTTTCTATATTTATACCCATATATACATATTTGCTATCCCCCTCCCCTATATATACACACAGGCACTCACTATCCCCCTCCTCTATATACACAGACACTCACTATCCCCATCCCTTATATATACAGACATTCACTATCCCCCCTCCTCTATATATACAGACACTCACTATCCCCCTCTCCCCCATATATACAGACACTCACTATCCCCCCTCCCCTATATACACAGACACTCACTATCCCCCTCCTCTATATACACAGACACTCGCTATCCCCATCCCCTATATATACAGACATTCACTATCCCCCCTCCTCTATATACAGACACTCACTATCCCCCCTCCCCTATATATACACACAGGCACTCACTATCCCCCTCCTCTATATACACAGACACTCACTATCCCCATCCCCTATATATACAGACATTCACTATCCCCCCTCCTCTATATATACAGACACTCACTATCCCCCTCTCCCCTATATATACAGACACTCACTATCCCCCCTCCCCTATATACACAGACACTCACTATCCCCCTCCTCTATATACAGACACTCACTATCCCCCCTCCCCTATATTTACAGACACTCACTATCCCCCCTACCCTATATATACAGACACTCAATATCCCCCCTCCTCTATATATACAGACACTCACTATCCCCCCTCCCCTATATTTACAGACACTCACTATCCCCCCTCCCCTATATTTACAGACACTCACTATCCCCCCTACCCTATATATACACACTCAATATCCCCCCTCCTCTATATATACAGACACTCACTATCCCCCCTCCCCTATATTTACAGACACTCACTATCCCCCCTCCCCTATATTTACAGACACTCACTATCCCCCTCCCCAATATATACAGACACTCACTATCCCCCCCCCCTATATACACAGACACTGACTATCCCCCCTCCCCTATATACACAGACACTCACTATCCCCCCTCCTCTATATATACAGACATTCACTATTCCCTCTTCCCTATATACACAGACACTCACTATCCCCCCTCCTCTATATACACAGACACTCACTATCCCCCCTCCTCTATATATACAGACACTCACTATCCCCCCCTCTCCTATATATACAGACACTCACTATCCCTCCTCCTCTATATACACAGACACTCACTATCCCCCCTCCCCTATATATACAGATACTCACTAATACTATCCCCCCTCCTCTATATATACAGACACTCACTATCCCCCCTCCCCTATATATACAGACACTCACTATCCCCCCCTCCCCTATATACACAGACACTCACTATCCCCCCTCCCCTATATATACAGACACTCACTATCCCCCTCCCCTATATACACAGACACTCACTATCCCCCCTCCCCTAAATACACAGACACTCTCTATCCCCCTCCCCTATATATACAGACACTCACTATCCCCCCTCCCCTATATATACAGACACTCGCTATCCCCCCTCCTCTATATATACAGACACTCACTATCCCCCCTCCCCTAAATACACAGACACTCACTATCCCCCTCCCCTATATATACAGACACTCACTATCCCCCCTCCCCTATATATACAGACACTCGCTATCCCCCCCTCCTCTATATATACAGACACTCACTATCCCCCCTCCCCTAAATACACAGACACTCACTATCCCCCTCCCCTATATATACAGACACTCACTATCCCCCCTCCCCTATATATACAGACACTTGCTATCCCCCCTCCTCTATATATACAGACACTCACTATCCCCCCTCCCCTATATATACAGACACTCACTATCCCCCTCCCCTATATATACAGACACTCACTATCCCCCTGTATAGTATGGACAGTATTACTCTCTGTATCTATCGCCCCCTGAGCAGCGTCACCTCCCAGCGTCTTGGGGCAGATCTCCTCTCTGGATTTATTCTTACAGTAAATGAAACCATCTGTCTCCTATTTATAGTCCCCGAAACGCACAATTCATTCTATAACTGCGGCCAATGAATAAACATTCCTGTCATGGTCATAGAAGACACCCCTAATCATAGAGCCCCCATACTCCCATCATCCCTGCACCCACCCCTAATCACAGAGCCCCCATACTCCCATCATCCCTGCACCCACCCCTAATCATAGAGCCCCCATACTCCCATCATCCCTGCACCCACCCCATTATAGTGCCCCATACTCCCATCATCCCTGCACCCACCCCTCATCACAGAGCCCCCATACTCCCATCATCCCTGCACCCACCCCTAATCATAGAGCCCCCATACTCCCATCATCCCTGCACCCACCCCTAATCATAGAGCCCCCATACTCCCATCATCCCTGCACCCACCCCTAATCATAGAGCCCCCATACTCCCATCATCCCTACACCCACCCCTAATCATAGAGCCCCCATACTCCCATCATCCCTGCACCCACCCCCATCACAGAGCCCCCATACTCCCATCATCCCTGCACCCACCCCTAATCATAGAGCCCCCATACTCCCATCATCCCTGCACCCACCCCTAATCATAGAGGCCCCATACTCCCATCATCCCTGCACCCACCCCATTATAGAGACCCCCCATACTCCCATCATCCCTGCACCCACCCCTAATCATAGAGCCCCCATACTCCCATCATCCCTGCACCCACCCCTAATCATAGAGGCCCCATACTCCCATCATCCCTGCACCCACCCCTAATCATAGAGGCCCCATACTCCCATCATCCCTGCACCCACCCCATTATAGTGCCCCATACTCCCATCATCCCTGCACCCACCCTTATCACAGAGCCCCCATACTCCCATCATCCCTGCACCCACCCCTAATCACAGAGCCCCCATACTCCCATAATCCCTGCACCCACCCCTAATCACAGAGCCCCCATACTCCCATAATCCCTGCACCCACCCCATTATAGTGCCCCATACTCCCATCATCCCTGCACCCACCCCCATCATAGAGCCCCCATACTCCCATCATCCCTGCACCCACCCCTAATCATAGAGCCCCCATACTCCCATCATCCCTGCACCCACCCCTAATCACAGAGCCCCCATACTCCCATCATCCCTGCACCCACCCCTAATCATAGAGCCCCCATACTCCCATCATCCCTGCACCCACCCCTAATCATAGAGCCCCCATACTCCCATCATCCCTGCACCCACCCCCATCACAGAGCCCCCATACTCCCATCATCCCTGCACCCACCCCTAATCATAGAGCCCCCATACTCCCATCATCCCTGCACCCACCCCTAATCATAGAGCCCCCATACTCCCATCATCCCAGCACCCACCCCTATTCATAGAGCCCCCATACTCCCATCATCCCTGCACCCACCCCTATTCATAGAGCCCCCATACTCCCATCATCCCTGCACCCACCCCATTATAGAGACCCCCATACTCCCATCATCCCTGCACCCACCCTATTATAGAGCCCCCATACTCCCATCATCCCTGCACCCACCCCCATCACAGAGCCCCAATACTCCCATCATTCCTGCACCCACCCCTAATCACAGAGCCCCCATACTCCCATCATCCCTGCACCCACCCCTAATCATAGAGCCCCCATACTCCCATCATCCCTGCACCCACCCCTAATCACAGAGCCCCCATACTCCCATCATCCCTGCACCCACCCCTAATCATAGAGCCCCCATACTCCCATCATCCCTGCACCCACCCCTAATCACAGAGCCCCCATACTCCCATCATCTCTGCACCCACCCCCCACCATAAAGCCTCCATACTCCCATCATCCCTGCACCCACCCCATTATAGAGACCCCCATACTCCCATCATCCGTGCACCCACCCCTAATCACAGAGCCCCCATACTCCCATCATCCCTGCACCCACCCCTAATCACAGATCCCCCATACTCCCATACTCCCATCATCCCTGCACACACCCCTAATCAGAGCCCCCATACTCCCATCATCCCTGCACCCACCCCTAATCATAGAGCCGCCATACTCCCATCATCCCTGCACCCACCCCCATCATAGAGACCCCCATACTCCCATCATCCCTGCACCCACCCCCATTATAGAGACCCCCATACTCCCATCATCCTTACACCCACCCCTAATCATAGAGCCCCCATACTCCCATCATCCCTGCACCCACCCCTAATCATAGAGCCCCCATACTCCCATCATCCCTGCACCCCCCATCACAGAGCCCCCATACTCCCATCATCCCTGCACCCACCCCTAATCATAGAGCCCCCATACTCCCATCATCCTTACACCCACCCCCATCATAGAGCCCCCATACTGCCATGATCCGTGCACCCACCCCCATCACAGAGCCCCCATACTCCCATCATCCCAGCACCCACCCCTAATCACAGAGCCCCCATACTCCCATCATCCCTGCACCCACCCCTAATCATAGAGCCCCCATACTCCCATCATCCCTGCACCCACCTCTAATCATAGAGCCCCCATACTCCCATCATCCCTGCACCCACCCCTAATCATAGAGGCTCCATACTCCCATCATCCCTGCACCCACCCCTAATCATAGAGCCCCCATACTCCCATCATCCCTGCACCCACCCCTAATCATAGAGCCCCCATACTCCCATCATCCTTACACCCACCCCCATCATAGAGCCCCCATACTCCCATGATCCGTGCATCCACCCCCATCACAGAGCCCCCATACTCCCATCATCCCTGCACCCACCCCTAATCACAGAGCCCCCATACTCCCATCATCCCTGCACCCACCCCTAATCATAGAGCCCCCATACTCCCATGATCCGTGCATCCACCCCCATCACAGAGCCCCCATACTCCCATCATCCCTGCACCCACCCCTAATCATAGAGCCCCCATACTCCCATCATCCCTGCACCCACCCCTAATCATAGAGCCGCCATACTCCCATCATCCCTGCACCCACCCCTAATCATAGAGCCCCCATACTCCCATCATCCCTGCACCCACCCCTAATCATAGAGCCCCCATACTCCCATCATCCTTACACCCACCCCCATCATAGAGCCCCCATACTCCCATGATCCGTGCACCCACCCCCATCACAGAGCCCCCATACTCCCATCATCCCTGCACCCACCCCTAATCACAGAGCCCCCATACTCCCATCATCCTTACACCCACCCCTAATCATAGAGCCCCCATACTCCCATCATCCCTGCACCCACCTCTAATCATAGAGCCCCATACTCCCATCATCCCTGCACCCACCCCTAATCATAGACCCCCATACTCCCATTATCCCTGCACCCACCCCTAATCATAGAGCCCCCATACTCCCATCATCCCTGCACCCACCCCCATCATAGAGACCCCCATGCTCCCATCATCCCTGCACCCACCCCATTATAGAGACCCCCATACTCCCATCATCCCTGCACCCACCCCTAATCATAGAGCCCCCATACTCCCATCATCCCTGCACCCACCCCTAATCATAGAGCCCCCATACTCCCATCATCCCTGCACCCACCCCCATCATAGAGACCCCCATACTCCCATCATCCCTGCACCCACCCCATTATAGAGACCCCCATACTCCCATCATCCCTGCACCCACCCCTAATCATAGAGCCCCCCATACTCCCATCATCCCTGCACCAACCCCTAATCATAGAACCCCCATACTCCCATCATCCCTGCACCCACCCCTAATCATAGAGCCCCCATACTCCCATCATCCTTGCACCCACCCCTAATCATAGAGCCCCCATACTCCCATCATCCCTGCACCCACCCCTAATCATAGAGCCCCCATACTCCCATCATCCCTGCACCCACCCCTAATCATAGAGCCCCCATACTCCCATCATCCCTGCACCCACCCCCATCATAGAGCCCCCATACTCCCATCATCCTTACACCCACCCCCATCATAGAGCCCCCATACTCCCATGATCCGTGCACCCACCCCCATCACAGAGCCCCCATACTCCCATCATCCCTGCACCCACCCCTAATCATAGAGCCCCCATACTCCCATCATCCCTGCACCCACCCCTAATCATAGAGCCCCCATACTCCCATCATCCCTGCACCCACCCCTAATCATAGAGCCCCCATACTCCCATCATCCCTGCACCCACCCCATTATAGAGACCCCCATACTCCCATCATCCTTGCACCCACCCTTAATCACAGAGCCCCCATACTCCCATCATCCCAGCACCCACCCCTAATCACAGAGCCCCCATACTCCCATCATCCCAGCACCCACCCCCATCATCCAGCCAGCATGGTCCTCTCATCATTCATCCCTCTGCATCTTGTTCTAGTATCTGGTATCTGCAGGGGGGCAGGAGCCGGCAGCAACTACTACTTCAGTATCAGAAAGTTTCCGTCCCCTCAGTCTATGCTCATATGCCGTCCCTCTCCTCTCCGGGGTCCCACACATGAGGCTCGTCCGGTCTTCCTTGTCTCTGACCCTCTGATCCCCAGGACTACAGCTCCCATCATCCATACTCACAGGTAACAGGAGGGCTAGGAGTGCTGCCAGTGTTAGCGTGCCCATGTTAATTGAGTGTGCGCTCATGTGGCTGCGGTCAGCGAGGAGCCATCACCGGTGAGGATGAGGAGCAGGAGAGGCTGTGCAGCGTCTGTGCTGGATCTCCCCGAGTGTCAGTGCCGGCCCTCCCCTCCTGACCGCTCACTAATCTTAATCCCACGGAGGGCTGAACACTTTCCACACTCACTCACTGAGGCGGAGGGCTGAACACTTCCCACACTCACTCACTGAGGCGGAGGGCTGATCACTTCCCACACTCACTCACTGAGGCGGAGGGCTCAACACTTCCCACACTCACTCACTGAGGCGGAGGGCTGAACACTTCTCACACTCACTCACTGAGGCGGAGGGCTGAACACTTCCCACACTCACTCACTGAGGCGGAGGGCTGAACACTTCCCACACTCACTCACTGAGGCGCAGGGCTGAACACTTCCCACACTCACTCACTGAGGCGGAGGGCTGAACACTTCTCACACTCACTCACTGAGGCAGAGGGCTGAACACTTCTCACACTCACTCACTGAGGCTGGACACTCATTAACTCCACTTATCGCCTTTCAGACCTTGGCAACGCCGATCCCGCATCTGAAGAAAATACAAAGAATCTTTTCATCTTGTAGAAAGTATAATGTCTCCGGGCTGAATGTATGTGTATGGCGACCCCCGAGAGGGAAACCCCTCATCATCGCAGTCAGTGAGCCAGGATCAGGGGGGACTACAACTCCCAGCATGCCCAGCAGCCTGGTCTCAGCCTGCTGTATCACAGTGTACAGGTCTCCTGAGAGAGGGGTCATCTCAGGTGACGTCTTCCCTGATCGGGGTCCATCCACCCCAGACCGCCATGAGGATCCCCCCCTGAAGTATATAACAATATAATGATAGTGACCTTCACTGGTGCTCCACAGAGTCACAGTGCCCCCTCTGGTGCCCCACACAGGAATGGTGCCCCCTCTAGTGCCCTACACAGAAATAGTGCCCCCTCTAGTGCCCCACACAGGAATAGTGCCCCCTCTAGTGCCCCACACAGGAATGGTGCCCCCTCTAGTGCCCTACACAGGAATAGTGCCCCCTCTAGTGCCCCATACAGGAATAGTGCCCCTCTAGTGCCCTACACAGGAATAGTGCCCCCTCTAGTGCCCCATACAGGAATAGTGCCCCCTCTAGTGCCCCATACAGGAATAGTGCCCCCTCTAGTGCCCCATACAGGAATAGTGCCCCTCTAGTGCCCTACACAGGAATAGTGCCCCCTCTAGTGCCCCATACAGGAATAGTGCCTCCTCTAGTGCCCCATACAGGAATAGTGCCCCCTCTAGTGCCCCATACAGGAATAGTGCCCCCTCTAGTACCCTACACAGGAATAGTGCCCCCTTCTAGTACCCCACATAGGAATAGTGCCCCTCTAGTGCCTTACACAGGAATAGTGCCCCCTCTAGTACCCCACACAGGAATAGTGCCCCCTCTGGTGCTCCACAGAGTCACAGTGCCCCTCTGGTGCCCCACACAGGAATAGTGCCCCCTCTAGTGCCCTACACAGGAATAGTGCCCCCTCTAGTGCCCTACACAGGAATAGTGCCCCCTCTAGTGCCCTACACAGGAATAGTGCCCCCTCTAGTGCCCTACACAGGAATAGTGCCCCATCTAGTACCCCACACAGGAATAGTGCCCCTCTAGTGCCCTACACAGGAATAGTGCCCCCTCTAGTACCCCACACAGGAATAGTGCCCCTCTAGTGCCCCTCACAGGAATAGTGCCCCTCTAGTGCCCTACACAGATATAGTGCCCCCTCTAGTACCCCACAAAGGAATAGTGCCCCTCTAGTGCCCTACGCAGGAATAGTGCACCCTCTAGTGCCCCACACAGGAATAGTGCCCCCTCTGGTGCCCCACACAGGAATAGTGCCCCCTCTAGTAGCCCACACAGGAATAGTGCCCCTCTAGTGCCCTACACAGGAATAGTGCCCCCTCTGGTGCTCCACAGAGTCACAGTGCCCCCTCTGGTGCTCCACAGAGTCACAGTGCCCCCTCTGGTGCCCCACACAGGAATAGTGCCCCCTCTAGTGCCCTACACAGGAATAGTGCCCCCTCTAGTGCCCTACACAGGAATAGTGCCCCCTCTAGTGCCCTACACAGGAATAGTGCCCCCTCTAGTACCCCACACAGGAATAGTGCCCCTCACAGGAATAGTGCCCCTCTAGTGCCCTACACAGGAATAGTGCCCCCTCTAGTACCCCACACAGGAATAGTGCCCCTCTAGTGCCCTACACGGGAATAGTGCCCCCTCTAGTACCCCACACAGGAATAGTGCCCCCTCTGGTGCTCCACAGAGTCACAGTGCCCCCTCTGGTGCCCCACACAGGAATAGTGCCCCCTCTAGTGCCCTACACAGGAATAGTGCCCCCTCTAGTGCCCTACACAGGAATAGTGCCCCCTCTAGTACCCTACACAGGAATAGTGCCCCTCTAGTGCCCCTCACAGGAATAGTGCCCCCTCTAGTGCCCTACACAGGAATAGTGCCCCCTCTAGTACCCCACACAGGAATAGTGCCCCTCTAGTGCCCTACACAGGAATAGTGCCCCCTCTAGTACCCCACACAGGAATAGTGCCCCTCTAGTGCCCTACACAGGAATAGTGCCCCCTCTAGTACCCCACACAGGAATAGTGCCCCTCTAGTGCCCTACACAGGAATAGTGCCCCCTCTAGTACCCCACAAAGGAATAGTGCCCCTCTAGTGCCCTACACAGGAATAGTGCACCCTCTAGTGCCCCACACAGGAATAGTGCCCCCTCTAGTAGCCCACACAGGAATAGTGCCCCCCTCTAGTATCCCACACAGGAATAGTGCCCCCTCTGGTGCTCCACAGAGTCACAGTGCCCCCTCTGGTGCCCCACACAGGAATAGTGCCCCCTCTAGTGCCCTACACAGGAATAGTGCCCCCTCTAGTGCCCTACACAGGAATAGTGCCCCCTCTAGTGCCCTACACAGGAATAGTGCCCCCTCTAGTACCCCACACAGGAATAGTGCCCCTCACAGGAATAGTGCCCCTCTAGTGCCCTACACAGGAATAGTGCCCCCTCTAGTACCCCACACAGGAATAGTGCCCCTCTAGTGCCCTACACAGGAATAGTGCCCCCTCTAGTACCCCACACAGGAATAGTGCCCCTCTAGTGCCCTACACAGGAATAGTGCCCCCTCTAGTACCCCACACAGGAATAGTGCCCCCTCTAGTGCCCCACACTGGAATAGTACCATACACAGTAATAGTGCCATACACTGCGCTTTTCAGTGCTGCTCCGCTTCCTGCCGATCCACCCTGGGTGCTGGGAAAAGCTGGATCCAATTCTGGGAAACTTCTCCCAGTTTTCCCAGGATTGGACCCAGCTTTTCCCAGCACCCGGGGTGGAGCTGCTGAAAGGCCGGCGGCATAGTGAGCAGAGCGCTGATCAAACGAAGTCATTCATCTCTAATTGCACAATATCATCTCACTAACCAGGGAAGTGCTGGTCAGGTGTGAATTACGTCCAGGAGGAACATGTGAGGAGAAGGAGGGACTACAACACCCAGCATGTCCCAGCAGTCTGGATGGCAACCTAATGCTGCGTTTACACAGACAGATTATCTGACAGATCATTGAAGCCAAAGCCAGGAACAGACTATAAACAAGGAACAGGTCATACAGGAAAGACTGAGGTGGAGATTTATCAAACATGGTGTAAAGTGAAACTGGCTCAGTCGCCCCCGGCAACCAATCAGATTTCACCTTTCATTTCAGGTTCTTTGGAAAATGAGAGGTGGAATCTGATTGGTTGCTAGGAGCAACTGAGCCAGTGACACTTTACACCATGTTTGATAAATCTCCCCCTGAGTTTTCTCTTCTCAAATCCATTCCTGGCTTTGGCTTCATAAATCTGTCAGATAATCTCTGTCAGGATGCTGCGAGATTTTCAGGGGAAGCCCTATTACATTTCACTACTGATCAATTATTCCCGACCAGATCACCTGGAGCAAGAGCGGAGGGCATGGATACACATCACTACACTACTGACAAGATCACCTGGAGCAAGAGCGGAGGGCCTGGATACACATCACTACACTACTGACCAGATCACCTGGAGAGAGAGCGGAGATCCTGGATACATCCGACTACACTGCACAACTGACCAGATCACCTGGAGAGAGAGCGGAGATCCTGGATACATCTGACTACACTGCACAACTGACCAGATCACCTGGAGAGAGCGCGGAGATCCTGGATACACATCACTGCACTGCACTACTGACCAGATCACCTGGAGAGAGAGTGGAGATCCTGGATACATCTGACTACACTGCACTACTGACCAGATCACCTGGAGAGAGAGCGGAGATCCTGGATACACATCACTACACTGCACTACTGACCAGATCACCAGGGGGATCTATGGAGAGCTGGGGTCCTGGATACATCTGACTACACTGCACTACTGACCAGATCACCTGGAGAGAGAGCGGAGGTCCTGGATACATCTGACTACACTGCACTACTGACTAAATCACCTGGAGAGAGAGCGGAGATCCTGGATACACATCACTGCACTGCACTACTGACCAGATCACCTGGAGAGAGAGCGGAGGGCCTGGATACATCTGACTACACTGCACTACTGACTAGATCACCAGGGGGATCTATGGAGAGCTGGGGTCATGAATACATCTGACTACACTGCACTACTGACCAGATCACCTGGAGAGAGAGCGGAGGGCCTGGATACACATCACTGCACTGCACTACTGACCAGATCACCTGGAGAGAGAGCGGAGATCCTGGATACACATCACTGCACTGCACTACTGACCAGATCACCGGGGGGGATCTCTGGAGAGCTGGTGTCCTGGATGTCAGCTGTTCCTGCTCAGTATTACCTGTGTACTTTCCAGCAGAGGAGATGCCAGATGTGACAGCTGCAGGAAGTGGCGGTCAGGGCAGATCCCACACAGGGTTAATGCACAGCACCGCCGCCGCAGGATTAACAAGTACTGGAGATTAAAGGAGAACACGGAATCCATCAAATATTATTATAAACATACGTTGCGAAATGTACTGCCAGGCCAGAGGAAGTGGTACTGTGCATCTCTGCGGTCCCATCATACAGTCTGCAGAGTGATACTAGGCTGCAGAAGTTGTACTGTGCATCTCCGCGTTCCCATCATACAGTCTGCAGTGATACTAGGCTGCAGAAGTTGTACTGTGCAACTCCAGTGATTCCATTATACAGTCAGCATAGTTATACTAGGCTGCAGAAGTTGTACTGTGCATCTCCGCGTTCCCATCATACAGTCAGCATAGTTATATTAGGCTGCAGAAGTTGTACTGTGCATCTCCGTGTTCCCATCATACAGTCTGCAGAGTGATACTAGGCTGCAGAAGTTGTACTGTGCAACTCCAGTGATTCCATTATAGTCAGCATAGTTATACTAGGCTGCAGAAGTTGTACTGTGCATCTCCGCGGTCCCATCATAGTCAGCATAGTTATACTAGGCTGCAGAAGTTGTACTGTGCATCTCCAGTGATTCCATCATACAGTCAGCATAGTTATACTAGGCTGCAGAAGTTGTACTGTGCATCTCCGCTGTTCCATCATACAGTCTGCAGAGTGATACTAGGCTGCAGAAGTTGTACTGTGCATCTCCGCTGTTCCATCATACAGTCTGCAGAGTGATACTAGGCTGCAGAAGTTGTACTGTGCATCTCTGGGTCCCATCATAGTCTGCATAGTTATACTAGGCTGCAGAAGTTGTACTGTGCGTCCCAAGTATCTGTCAGCAGTCACCAAACAATCCAGTGTCAGGAGATTCTGCAGAAATGGTGACTGGGTAACACGGAGGCGCCGACACCTGTCATCTCACCCATCGCTGAGTCCTCGGAATCATCAGCTGGGAAAAAAAAACATGAGACTATTATATGGGGATAATGTACAGTGTCCTGACAGTATTATATGGTATAATATACAGTGTCCTGACAGTATTATATGGTATAATGTACAGTGTCCTGAGACTATTATATGGGGATAATGTACAGTGTCCTGAGACTATTATATGGGGATAATGTACAGTGTCCTGAGACTATTATATGGGGATAATATACAGTGTCCTGACAGTATTATATGGGGATAATATACAGTGTCCTGAGACTATTATATGGGGGTAATGTACAGTGTCCTGAGACTATTATATGGTATAATATACAGTGTCCTGAGACTATTATATGGGGATAATGTACAATGTCCTGAGACTATTATATGGGGATAATGTACAGTGTCCTGAGACTATTATATGGGGATAATGTACAGTGTCCTGAGACTATTATATGGGGATAATGTACAATGTCCTGAGACTATTATATGGGGATAATGTACAGTGTCCTGAGACTATTATATGCTGATTAGATACAGTGTCCTGAGACTATTATATGGGGATAATGTACAATGTCCTGAGACTATTATATGGGGATAATGTACAATGTCCTGAGACTATTATATGGGGATAATGTACAGTGTCCTGAGACTATTATATGCTGATTATATACAGTGTCCTGAGACTATTATATGGGGTAATGTACAGTGTCCTCTGTGACACATAGAGACCCCCGGACCCCCCAGAGATCATTCACTACCCTGTAGCTATTCTACATCATAAACACTGCTACGGCATACCTGGGCGTCATGGAGAGGTCACTATATAAACACGGCCTTATCAATGTATAATGAGGAGGCCTCCTCCATTGTTTTCCATTTAGTAATCAATGTTTATTGAATGAGACACCAAACAAGGTATAACAACACAAAGAGACCAGTACAGAAAGATGGAGGCCGCTACAGCATGACATCATAACCGGCATAGTGTTCTGTATAATATATATATATAATGAGGAGAGGAGAGGCGGCGGAGGTAATAACTGCAGAGATCATGCAGTGTCCTGTCCTCATAGTCTTCTGAGGAGAGGAGAGGATACATTACATCAAACATATATTACCTCACACATACATTTCATCACACATATATATATTACATCACATATATACATTACATCACACATATATATATTACATCACATATATACATTACATCACACATATATATATTACATCACACATATATTACATCACACATAGATACATTAAATCACATATATATTACATCACACATATATATACATTACATCACACATATATTACATCACCCATATATATACATTACATCACACATACATTACATCACACATACATTACATCACACATATATACATTACATCACACATACATATTACATCACACATATATATTACATCACACATATTACATCACACATATATATTACATCATACATAGAAAGTCTAGTTCCATCCCAACAACTTCCTGGTGACTTGTACAGTGAATATATATGGAATACAGTAATGTCGTGACAGGTTGAGGGGTAGCCATGTCCTTATATCGCGATACATACACCTGACTGGTGTCACCTGCACAGGGCGGTCACTTCTCTCCCTTCACATTGGGCGGCAGCCACCCCCGCACCGATCACTCAGCTCCCCCTCCCAGATGGTTCCGCCCGCTCTCTCCCCGCTCGGTCTGTGGTACACTCCATCTTCCGGTGTCACCATAGCAACGCGTCCTGACACTGCGAGCCAGGGAGACACCCGGAGGATGTGACCGCGACCCGGTGACTATAACCCCCGATCCCCGGACCCGCTGTACGGTGACCCGGGTGTAATAACTGTGTGTATATATGGCTGTGGCAGAACTACAACGGGGTATGCTGGGAGTTGTAGTTTTCTAAAAGCTGAAGAGCCCCTGGCTGAGAACCACTGGTATATATATATATACAGTATATACATGAGGCCCCCAGCAGTGTGTACAGGACCCACCATGTCTCCTGGTTATTATAATGGTTGTAGTGACGTCTCCTGGTTATTATAATGGTTGTAGTGACGTCTCCTGGTTATTATAATGGTTGTAGTGACGTCTCCTGGTTATTATAATGGTTGTAGTGATGTCTCCTGGTTATTATAATGGTTGTAGTGACCTCTCCTGGTTATTATAATGGTTGTAGTGACGTCTCCTGGTTATTATAATGGTTGTAGTGACGTCTCCTGGTTATTATAATGGTTGTAGTGAGGTCTCCTGGTTATTATAATGGTTGTAGTGATGTCTCCTGGTTATTATAATGGTTGTAGTGACGTCTCCTGGTTATTATAATGGTTGTAGTGAGGTCTCCTGGTTATTATAATGGTCGTAGTGACGTCTCCTGGTTATTATAATGGTTGTAGTGACGTCTCCTGGTTATTATAATGGTTGTAGTGAGGTCTCCTGGTTATTATAATGGTCGTAGTGACGTCTCCTGGTTATTATAATGGTTGTAGTGACGTCTCCTGGTTATTATAATGGTTGTAGTGAGGTTCTCCTGGTTATTATAATGGTCGTAGTGACGTCTCCTGGTTATTATAATGGTTGTAGTGATGTCTCCTGGTTATTATAATGGTTGTAGTGACGTCTCCTGGTTATTATAATGGTCGTAGTGACCTATCCTGGTTATTATAATGGTCGTAGTGATGTCTCCTGGTTATTATAATGGTCGTAGTGACATCTCCTGGTTATTATAATGGTCGTAGTGACCTATCCTGGTTATTATAATGGTCGTAGTGATGTCTCCTGGTTATTATAATGTCGTAGTGACGTCTCCTGGTTATTATAATGGTCGTAGTGACCTATCCTGGTTATTATAATGGTTGTAGTGATGTCTCCTGGTTATTATAATGGTTGTAGTGAGGTCTCCTGGTTATTATAATGGTTGTAGTGACCTCTCCTGGTTATTATAATGGTCGTAGTGACCTATCCTGGTTATTATAATGGTTGTAGTGATGTCTCCTGGTTATTATAATGGTTGTAGTGACGTCTCCTGGTTATTATAATGGTTGTAGTGACGTCTCCTGGTTATTATAATGGTCGTAGTGACCTCTCCAGGTTAGTATAATGGTTGTAGTGACGTCTCCTGGTTATTATAATGGTCGTAGTGACGTCTCCTGGTTATTATAATGGTTGTAGTGACGTCTCCTGGTTATTATAATGGTTGTAGTGACGTCTCCTGGTTATTATAATGGTTGTAGTGAGGTCTCTGGTTATTATAATGGTTGTAGTGAGGTCTCCTGGTTATTATAATGGTTGTAGTGACGTCTCCTGGTTATTATAATGGTTGTAGTGAGGTCTCCTGGTTATTATAATGGTTGTAGTGATGTCTCCTGGTTATTATAATGGTTGTAGTGACGTCTCCTGGTTATTATAATGGTTGTAGTGAGGTCTCCTGGTTATTATAATGGTCGTAGTGATGTCTCCTGGTTATTATAATGGTCGTAGTGACGTCTCCTGGTTATTATAATGGTCGTAGTGACCTATCCTGGTTATTATAATGGTTGTAGTGATGTCTCCTGGTTATTATAATGGTTGTAGTGAGGTCTCCTGGTTATTATAATGGTTGTAGTGACGTCTCCTGGTTATTATAATGGTTGTAGTGATGTCTCCTGGTTATTATAATGGTTGTAGTGAGGTCTCCTGGTTATTATAATGGTTGTAGTGATGTCTCCTGGTTATTATAATGGTTGTAGTGACGTCTCCTGGTTATTATAATGGTTGTAGTGAGGTCTCCTGGTTATTATAATGGTCGTAGTGACGTCTCTGGTTATTATAATGGTTGTAGTGACGTCTCCTGGTTATTATAATGGTTGTAGTGAGGTCTCCTGGTTATTATAATGGTCGTAGTGACGTCTCCTGGTTATTATAATGGTTGTAGTGACGTCTCCTGGTTATTATAATGGTTGTAGTGAGGTCTCCTGGTTATTATAATGGTCGTAGTGACGTCTCCTGGTTATTATAATGGTTGTAGTGATGTCTCCTGGTTATTATAATGGTTGTAGTGACGTCTCCTGGTTATTATAATGGTCGTAGTGACCTATCCTGGTTATTATAATGGTCGTAGTGATGTCTCCTGGTTATTATAATGGTCGTAGTGACATCTCCTGGTTATTATAATGGTCGTAGTGACCTATCCTGGTTATTATAATGGTCGTAGTGATGTCTCCTGGTTATTATAATGGTCGTAGTGACGTCTCCTGGTTATTATAATGGTCGTAGTGACCTATCCTGGTTATTATAATGGTTGTAGTGATGTCTCCTGGTTATTATAATGGTTGTAGTGAGGTCTCCTGGTTATTATAATGGTTGTAGTGACCTCTCCTGGTTATTATAATGGTCGTAGTGACCTATCCTGGTTATTATAATGGTTGTAGTGATGTCTCCTGGTTATTATAATGGTTGTAGTGACGTCTCCTGGTTATTATAATGGTTGTAGTGACGTCTCCTGGTTATTATAATGGTCGTAGTGACCTCTCCAGGTTAGTATAATGGTTGTAGTGACGTCTCCTGGTTATTATAATGGTCGTAGTGACGTCTCCTGGTTATTATAATGGTTGTAGTGACGTCTCCTGGTTATTATAATGGTTGTAGTGACGTCTCCTGGTTATTATAATGGTTGTAGTGAGGTCTCTTGGTTATTATAATGGTTGTAGTGAGGTCTCCTGGTTATTATAATGGTTGTAGTGACGTCTCCTGGTTATTATAATGGTTGTAGTGAGGTCTCCTGGTTATTATAATGGTTGTAGTGATGTCTCCTGGTTATTATAATGGTTGTAGTGACGTCTCCTGGTTATTATAATGGTTGTAGTGAGGTCTCCTGGTTATTATAATGGTCGTAGTGATGTCTCCTGGTTATTATAATGGTCGTAGTGATGTCTCCTGGTTATTATAATGGTCGTAGTGACCTATCCTGGTTATTATAATGGTTGTAGTGATGTCTCCTGGTTATTATAATGGTTGTAGTGAGGTCTCCTGGTTATTATAATGGTTGTAGTGACCTCTCCTGGTTATTATAATGGTCGTAGTGACCTATCCTGGTTATTATAATGGTTGTAGTGATGTCTCCTGGTTATTATAATGGTTGTAGTGACGTCTCCTGGTTATTATAATGGTTGTAGTGACGTCTCCTGGTTATTATAATGGTTGTAGTGATGTCTCCTGGTTATTATAATGGTTTTAGTGACGTCTCCTGGTTATTATAATGGTTGTAGTGACGTCTCCTGGTTATTATAATGGTTGTAGTGAGGTCTCCTGGTTATTATAATGGTTGTAGTGACGTCTCCTGGTTATTATAATGGTCGTAGTGACGTCTCCTGGTTATTATAATGGTCGTAGTGACGTCTCCTGGTTATTATAATGGTTGTAGTGACGTCTCCTGGTTATTATAATGGTTGTAGTGAGGTCTCCTGGTTATTATAATGGTTGTAGTGACGTCTCCAGGTTAGTATAATGGTTTTAGTGAGGTCTCCTGGTTATTATAATGGTTTTAGTGACGTCTCCTGGTTATTATAATGGTTGTAGTGATGTCTCCTGGTTATTATAATGGTCGTAGTGACCTATCCTGGTTATTATAATGGTTGTAGTGATGTCTCCTGGTTATTATAATGGTTGTAGTGACCTCTCCTGGTTATTATAATGGTTGTAGTGACGTCTCCTGGTTATTATAATGGTTGTAGTGACGTCTTCTGGTTATTATAATGGTTGTAGTGACGTCTCCTGGTTATTATAATGGTTGTAGTGACTTCTCCTGGTTATTATAATGGTTGTAGTGACGTAATGGTTGTAGTGACCTCTCCTGGTTATTATAATGGTTGTAGTGACCTCTCCAGGTTAGTATAATGGTTGTAGTGACCTCTCCTGGTTATTATAATGGTCGTAGTGACGTCTCCCTCTCCTCCTCAGGTCTGTGTATCCCGCCCGAATCGCTGGGACATCATGGAGGTCATCCCGCCCACTAACTTCAGATTTCCCAATGGGGATCGAAGGCTCAAGGAAGCGTCATCCTCCTCCTCCTCCATGTTTCTGGACAGTTTGGTGGAGAAACCCCAGAACCGGCCGGTGCCCAACCACCTCCTGGAGTCAAGTAAGGGGTTAACCGGAGTGCCCCCATAATAACCCACATGGCGCTGACCCCTTCACTGCCCAGCACCAGCTGCCCACCAGGGACTGTACTGGTACATAGCACCTGCTCAGGACTGGCACCGACCCCTCCACTGCCAAGGAACAGCTGCCCACCAGGGACTGTACTGGTACATAGCACCTGCGCAGGACTGGGGCTAACCCCTCCACTTCCCAACACCAGCTGCCCACCAGGGACTGTACTGGTACATAGTGCCTGCTCAGGACTGGGGCTGACCCATCCACTGCCCTACACCAGCTGCCCATCAGGGACAGTACTGGTACATAGTGCCTGCTCAGGACTGGGGCTGACCCATCCACTGCCCTACACCAGCTGCCCATCAGGGACTGTACTGGTACATAGCACCTGCTCAGGACTGGCACCGACCCCTCCACTGCCCTACACCAGCTGCCCATCAGGGACTGTACTGGTACATAGCACCTGCTCAGGACTGGGGCTAACCCCTCCACTGCCAAGAAACAGCTGCCCACCAGAGACTGTACTGGTACATAGCACCTGCGCAGGACTGGGGCTAACCCCTCCACTTCCCAACACCAGCTGCCCACCAGGGACTGTACTGGTACATAGTGCCTGCTCAGGACTGGGGCTGACTCATCCACTGCCCTACACCAGCTGCCCATCAGGGACTGTACTGGTATTAGGGCTGGGCGGTATACCGCAAAAATACCGATACCGTCTCTGGCGTCGGTTAACCGACCTCAACTTGGCCAGGACGGTATCTGCGGTATTTTTGTATTTTTATCTCCTGGTCTGAGCTGTCCGACTTGTCGGAGCGCCTCCTCCCCGCTCCAGTCCCGGCTTGTCAGTACCTTCCCCCTGTCAGAGCGTCCCCCAACACACACACACACGTGCGGCCCGGCGTGAGCGCTGCACGTTATGTGCAGGGACACCGGTATCAGAGCGGGAGGTGGAGGAGGAGCCGCAGTGGTGAGAGTGTCTTGAGTGCCCCATCCTCCTGCACCCGGCCCGTACAAGCGCCCCCCGCCCGTTACCAATGCGCCTGCACCCGTCCCAGTATCCCCTCCCGGATCAGTCCTGTCCGAGCACCCCCCCTCCCCGGCCCCAGTCTCGTCCGAGCTACCCCCCACCCCGGCATCAGTCCCGTCCGAGCGATCTCACACCACACACACATGACCGGGAAGCGCTGCACCTGTTGTCCTGTGTGTGCAGGGAGGACACGGGCAGGATATGGTGGAGCAGCATTTGGGAGGCTGCCGTACTGTAGTTCCATCAGCATCATTAACAGTACAGTGCTGCAGCTTAGGAGGAATGAATGGGCTGCAGCACACAGCAATGTCTCCTATAAGTTATGTGTGTGGCATCCTGCCTGCTGCAGCCCATTCATTCCTCCTAAGCTGCAGCACTGTACTTCCCATACCCCCATCCCTATGTGCCCCTTATATAGTAATAAAGCCCTAATCGTCCCCCTATAGTCATACACCCCTATCCACCATCTATCCCTATGTGCCCCCTATATAGTCATACACCCCTATGTGCCCCCTATATAGTCATACACCCCTATCCACCCCTATGTGCCCCCTATATAGTCATACACCCCTATCCACCATCCATCCCTATGTGCCCCTTATATAGTCATACACCTCTATCAGCCCCCGTATAGTCATAGACCCCTATCCGCCCCCCCGTATAGTCATAGACCCCTATCCGCCCCCTGTATAGCAATACACCCCTATCAGCCCCCCGTATAGTCATACACCCCTATCCGCCCCCGTATAGTCATACACCCCTATCTGCCCCCGTATAGTCATACACCCCTATCCCCCCTGTATAGTCATACACCCCAATCCACCCCCTGTATAGTCATACACACCAATCCACCGCCTGTATAGTCATACACCCCAATCCACCGCCTGTATAGTCATACACCCCAATCCACCCCCTGTATAGTCATACACCCCAATCCACCCCCTGTATAGTCATACACCCCAATCCACCCCCTGTATAGTCATACACCCCTATCCACCCCCTGTATAGTCATACACCCCTATCTGCCCATATAGACATACACTGCTATCAGCCCCCCGTATAGTCATACACCCCTATCCGCCCCCGTATAGTAATACACCCCTATCAGCCCCCCCTGTATAGACTTACACTGCTATCAGCCCCCCGTATAGACATACACTGCTATCAGCCCCCCTGTAGTCATACACCCCTGTCCGTCCTCCCTGTATAGTCATACACTATCAGCCCCCCTGTAGTCATACACCCATCCGTCCCCCCTGTATAGTCATACACTGCTATCATCCCCCCTGTAGTCATACACCCCTATCCACCCCCCTGTATATCATACACCCCTGTCCGTGCCCCCTGTATAGTTATACACTATCAGCCCCCCATATAGACATACACTGCTATCAGCCCCCCTGTATAGTAATACACCCCATATCTGCCCCTCCCTTTACAGTCATACACCCCTTTCCCTATGTAACCCCCTGTAGATACACGTCCAGGTCTCTGCTGAGACCCCCTAATAACGACGACATTACTTTTATTTTTTTTACTTTTTTTAATCAAAATATTGTTCGTTTGGCATAGCAAGTGGGTGTGGTTTGCAAAAAAGGGGCGTGTCATAATTATCGTTCAATTATCGTTACCGCAGCTACAACCGCGATAAACCGCGATATTGATTTAGGCCAATATCGCCCAGCCCTAACTGGTATAGTGTCCGCACTGGCACTGTGCAGGCACTATTTATGCGAAACCAGCTCTTCAGTTCGAGGATTGTGAGGTCCCAGTAGTCTGCTCCCTGCCCCAGAAAATACCATCAGTGTCATCTTGTCCTCCGACCCTCTGTCCTGATCCCTTCTTCTCATCGTGCCCCCTCTCCTCATCCTGCCCCATCCCCTGACCCCATCCTGTTCTAATCCCCTGTCCTCCCATCCCCCCCCCCCTCGCCCAATCTTATTTACTCTGCCTCTTGACCCTCTGTCCCTGACTTTGACTCTTTCTATGTTGTAGAGGTTTACAGGAAGCTCGGCAGTAATGTCTCGGTTGCGGCAGACCCTGGAGTTCTCCATTTTGGGGGCTTTGAGCTTGGGAAGTGTCAGCAGCGGGTCCTGGTGAGTGGCGGGTCCCCTTTATTCTCTGTCCCTCTTACTGTCATGGTGTCAGGAAGATGAGCGGCTGATATGGTGCAGCGTTCTCCGGGTCACTCAGTGCTCAGGTTGGAATCTTTGCGGCTGCTTCATTACAGTTCAGTGAATGTTCAGACAGTTTCCCCGCTCCCAGAATCCTATTGATACACGATGGCGGCCGGGGGACAAGTCCGCTACAGGGAACATAGGAAGAAGCTGGAAATCTGGCAATTTGCCTGCATTAAGTTGGCCACGCCTCTTTTTAAAGGCGCCGCTGATCATTGGTTATCCTTATTCCAATACTCAGGTGTAGGATGCGTCCTGTGTCTCTATTTTGCTGGGGCTTGTAGTTCTTGCTGGGGCTTGTAGTTCTTGCTGGGGCTTGTATTTCTTGCTGTCTGCATGTTTTCTCTGGTAACATTATGTTAATTATGATTTGCTCGTTCTTCTGCTCAGAAACTGGTGAATATCACAGCGGACGTGTCCAATGTGCACATCATCCCCCCACAGAGCAAGCACTTCACCATAAGCTACAAGAAAGCAGTGAGTATGGCGAACTTCTCCCGCATGGTAGAGACTCTAAAGTGCACCGGCTGTGACCAACAACATCCCCTATATGTGTATAGCCTCCTCTATAGGATACACGGTATAGGCCTCTGACTTGTCCCCTTCTCCCGCACAGAACAGGCTGGTCCCTGGATTGGCCCTTACAGTCAATGTACAGTTCACAGCTGATGAATGGAGATATTATTATGATTGTATCCGAGTCCATTGCAAGGTAAGATAGAGCTGTGTGCTACACGTCAATATACAGCCTCATATATGGGACTGTGCAGTGTATGGTGATAAACAGCCTCCTGTATATGACTGTGCAGTGTATGGTGATATACGGCCTCCTGTATATGACTGTGCAGTGTATGGTGATATACGGCCTCCTGTATATGACTGTGCAGTGTATGGTGATATACGGCCTCATATATGTGACTGTGCAGTGTATGGTGATATACGGCCTCATATATGGGACTGTGCAGTGTATGGTGATATACAGCCTCATATATGTGACTGTGCAGTGTATGGTGATATACGGCCTCATATATGTGACTGTGCAGTGTATGGTGATATACGGCCTCCTGTATATTACTGTGCAGTGTATGGTGATATACGGCCTCCTGTATATGACTGTGCAGTGTATGGTGATATACGGCCTCCTGTATATGACTGTGCAGTGTATGGTGATATACGGCCTCCTGTATTTGACTGTGCAGTGTATGGTGATATATGGCCTCATATATGTGACTGTGCAGTGTATGGTGATATACGGCCTCCTGTATATTACTGTGCAGTGTATGGTGATATACGGCCTCCTGTATATGACTGTGCAGTGTATGGTGATATACGGCCTCCTGTATATGACTGTGCAGTGTATGGTGATATAAGGCCTCCTATATATGACTGTGCAGTGTATGGTGATATACGGCCTCCTGTATATGACTGTGCAATGTATGGTGATATATGGCCTCATATATGTGACTGTGCAGTGTATGGTGATATACGGCCTCCTGTATATGACTGTGCAGTGTATGGTGATATACGGCCTCCTGTATATGACTGTGCAGTGTATGGTCATATACGGTCTCATATATGTGACTGTGCAGTGTATGGTGATATACGGTCTCCTGTATATTACTGTGCAGTGTATGGTGATATACGGCCTCCTGTATATGACTGTGCAGTGTATGGTCATATACGGCCTCATATATGTGACTGTGCAGTGTATGGTGATATACGGCCTCCTGTATATGACTGTGCAGTGTATGGTGATATACGGCCTCCTGTATATGACTGTGCAGTGTATGGTGATATACGGCCTCATATATGTGACTGTGCAGTGTATGGTGATATACGGCCTCCTGTATATGACTGTGCAGTGTATGGTGATATACGGCCTCCTGTATATGACTGTGCAGTGTATGGTAATATACGGCCTCCTGTATATGACTGTGCAGTGTATGGTGATATACGGCCTCCTGTATATGACTGTGCAATGTATGGTGATATACGGCCTCATATATGTGACTGTGCAGTGTATGGTCATATACGGCCTCATATATGTGACTGTGCAGTGTATGGTGTTATACGGCCTCCTGTATATGACTGTGCAGTGTATGGTGATATACGGCCTCCTGTATATGACTGTGCAATGTATGGTGATATACGGCCTCATATATGTGACTGTGCAGTGTATGGTCATATACGGCCTCATATATGTGACTGTGCAGTGTATGGTGATATACGGCCTCCTGTATATGACTGTGCAGTGTATGGTGATATACGGCCTCCTGTATATGACTGTGCAGTGTATGGTGATATACGGCCTCATATATGTGACTGTGCAGTGTATGGTCATATACGGCCTCATATATGTGACTGTGCAGTGTATGGTGATATACGGCCTCCTGTATATGACTGTGCAATGTATGGTGATATACGGCCTCCTGTATATAACTATGTAGTGTATAGTGTTATACGGCCTTCTACATGTGACTGTGAATATAGTGGGGGATGCTGTATTTGGCACCTATAGTACAGTGTCATCCCCAGCATAGTCTTGGCAGCTGGTGACAGGGACAAGTAGTTAATGTGACACTAATGTCCCCCGGCGGCTCCATCCATCTTCATGTTGTGCTGTTGAGTGACCTGCGTGTTCCCTTCCCCAGGGCGATGAGACGCTGCTGGTGCCTCTGCATGCCTACCCAGTCATGGACCTCCTGGACTTTCCATCTCATGTGAACATATCAGATGTGCGGCTTGGGCAGAGGTGAGTCCCCAGCGCCCATGGCCCGCCATCGCCCTCACTGCCAAATGAATGACAAATATTGATTTTCTGTTTATACTGGAAGAAAATGGAAGCTTTGTCCAAGTGGCTGCAGCATCGAGCTGGTATGTAAATGTGCGCGGCGCCTAATGGCAGCTCCACTAAAAGCTTCAGACAAAGGAGCGATCAGAGCGGATACACCACCTGGTACAGCCGCATAACATTCACCGAGGAGAAGATAAAAACGCCAGTCAGTATACACCGTGCTCCTGGCTGATAACATGTAATAAATGTACTGAAGTATATCAGCCGCTCCTCTTATAACGCTCCAGTACTGATATAACCTCCAGACAATACATCCTGTGTGACTGATATCAGCCGCTCCTCTTATAACGCTCCAGCACTGATATAACCTCCTATTACATCCTATGTGACTGATATCAGCCGCTCCTCTTATAACGCTCCAGCACTGATATAACCTCCTATTACATCATATGTGACTGATATCAGCCGCTCCTCTTATAATGCTCCAGTACTGATATAACCTCCAGACAATACGTCCTGTGTGACTGATATCAGCCGCTGCTCTTATAACGCTCCAGCACTGATATAACCTCCTATTACATCATATGTGACTGATATCAGCCGCTCCTCTTATAACGCTCCAGCACTGATGTAACCTCCTATTACATCCTATGTGACTGATATCAGCCGCTCCTCTTATAACGCTCCAGCACTGATATAACCTCCTATTACATCATATGTGACTGATATCAGCCGCTCCTCTTATAATGCTCCAGTACTGATATAACCTCCAGACAATACGTCCTGTGTGACTGATATCAGCCACTCCTCTTATAACGCTCCAGCACTGATATAACCTCCTATTACATCATATGTGACTGATATCAGCCGCTCCTCTTATAATGCTCCAGTACTGATATAACCTCCAGACAATACGTCCTGTGTGACTGATATCAGCCGCTCCTCTTATAACGCTCCAGCACTGATATAACCTTCTATTACATTATATGTGACTGATATCAGCTGCTCCTCTTATAACGCTCCAGTACTGATATAAGCGTTGTACTGTGAGGGTTTCTGTCCCTTTAAGGTTATGATTCTGGCTGAGAAGCCTTCCAGGTCTTGTTATGTCTCAGGCAGCAGCCATTGCTTTTCGTTCTGTCAGACAGGAACCTGTTTATACAGCCGCAGTTGCGTTTACTTGAGACATTTGTCCGGGCCGTTGGGGTGACAAGTGCTGCATGTGCGGAGATGAAGTGTTCAGTCTGTGTATATGAGGGAACAGTGGATGGAAGCCAAACACCGTGTCCGCCACTAGATCCTGATGGATGGTTCTGGATGTTTCATCACATTACACGCCAGTCACCTCCAGAGCTGCAGTTCTTAAGAGCTGTGTTTCTATTTAAGCATCGATCATAATTCAACTATTATAATCAACAATAATTTTCTAATTTTGTGCATAAAATCCTGATCATAACTCCTGGATGTGACAGTGTCTGAAGTGGTTCTCCAGGATTAGAAGAAGTACAGTTACTTTCTTGCAGAAACAGCACCACCCCTATCCTCAGGTTGTATGTGGTATTACAGTTCGGCTTCATTCACTTCAATGGAACAGAGCTTACAGAGCTGTTTCTGGAAGATAGCGGCCATGTTTTTTAAAAGCCTGGATAACCCTTTTAAGGCCTGACGTATATCATACAATACTTGTAGAGAGGAGGCGGCAGGGTTTATGTCACGCTATACTTACACCTCTCTTGTCTCTCCTCGCAGTGCGCACTACGTCCTCTCACTGCGCTGCAGTTGTCCTGTTGACTTTGAGTACTGCATCATCTGTTCTCAGCCGCACAAAGACTTTGACATCTCCCCGACCTCAGGTGTGTATCCGAGTGGTGGGCACTGGGACCCTGTGGTTACTCCTTTTGATGTACAGACAAGGGTAACCCCTCACCCCCACATCACACTTCTCCTCTTTCAGTATGGGGAACAATTTAAAGGCGAACTTTCAGCAGGTTAAACAAAACTAACCTGCTGATATGCCCCTATTGCACTGGAGACGCCGAGGATGATGTAATGGCTCTTAGGGCCCTATTCCACCGGACGATTATCTTTCAGATTATCGTTAAATCATTTGAATCTAAACGATAATCGTTCGGTTGAAATGCAGTTAACGATTAACGACCGAACGAGAAATCGTTGATCGCTTTATAAGACCTGGACCTATTTTTATCGTTGCTTGTTCGCAAAACGTTTGCAAATCGTTCGCATTGAATAAGAAATCGTTCGGTCGTTCGCAATAGATACAAACGCAATAGCGAATAAATAGTGAAGAAAAAACGATCGCCATTACGATCATAAGTAACGATTATCGTTCCTTGGAAATGACTGAAAGTTTTCAGGTCTTTGGCAATAGCGGTCGTTTGAGATCGTTAACCGTTAACGATTATGCAAACAATAATTGTCCGGTTGAATAGGACCCTTACCTTTCTCCTCGGTGCTTTTTCGGTGCAGTTCGTCTCCATGGTCCAGTGAGACCGTTAGAAGCACTAGGGACAAGGACGGGGAACCTTCGGCCCTCCAGCAAAACTACAATTCCCATCATGCCTGGACAGCCAAAGGCATGATGGGAATTGTAGTTTTGCAACATCTCAAGGGCCATCTCCCCTATACTCGGAATAATTGTGCAGAATTGGAAAGTTTAGTTGGACAAGTTCAGTTCAGTGCATTAAAATCAATGGGCTTATAATTCAGTTTGTGGTTATAATATCCGGCTGAATGAACGAGATGCTGTCATA
Source organism: Dendropsophus ebraccatus (assembly GCF_027789765.1). Lineage (NCBI taxonomy): Eukaryota > Metazoa > Chordata > Amphibia > Anura > Hylidae > Dendropsophus > Dendropsophus ebraccatus. The sequence continues at coordinate 9,476,914 of NC_091462.1, read as the reverse complement.
ATAACCCGATTACTGGAGTCAATGTGTCAGAGCCGCACCGCTGACAAATATCTATTCATAACCAGCACAGCGAGGAGCCGAGGAAAAGTCCATAACTGATGGTGGCCGATAGATGGCTGCATGATGGTCCCATTATAGTCAGCAGTATCCCCCTGTGCGTCTCTGTATATCACACTCTTCACCATCCTCCTCGCAGGGATCATTCCGGCCAGTGGACTGGTGGAGGTGACCGTGACCTATACTCCGTCCAGCTACGGAACTGCTCAGGTCAGACTAGAGCTGCTGATCTCTGAATTCAATGGGAAACCCCGCGTCTGTGTGTTCACCGGTTCCTGCTCCCCCAAACTGAATGTGAGGTATGTACTCTCCATGGAAGAGCGGCACAGTGAGGGTTAGATCTTTACCACAGCCAGCCATAGTCACCAGTCACACCACAGCCATAGCCGCCAGTCACACCACAGCTATAGTTGCCAGTCACACCATAGCCGCCAGTCGCACCGCAGCCATAGCCGCCAGTTACAGCGCAGCCATAGCCACCAGTCACACTGGAGCCATAGCCGCCAGTCACACTGCAGCCATAGTCACCAGTTACACCATAGCCATAGTCACCAGTCACACCGCAGCCATAGCCGCCAGTCACATCACAACCATAGTCGACAGTCACACTGCAGCCATAGTCACCAGTAATGTATGAACCCCCCTGACCATATGTAACCAGACTGTGGTTATTAGTGTAATGTCATGTGACCGTATAAATAATGCAGCCAGGTGACGGCCTGTAATGCAGTGTGGTCCATCCTCAGGAAGGAGTGCTCAGAGGACATCCACACCTCACCCAGGGCGAGACCTCAGGCCCGCCAAAATCTATCCCATGGGGTCTCGCGCAAGAAGCGCCATCTCCAGAGCCTTCAGCAGAACGCGTCACAGGTAGGGTCTCCTGACAGAGATGCTGAGCCGCAGCCACCATCACAGTGACCTTAACCTATGTGTCCATTACAGGTCATCGAATTCCAAAATCTAAGATTCCCTGTCAATCTGTCTAATCCTCACGCTGTGTCAACTGTGCTAAACCAGCAGCCAGGAAAGCTGAAAGTCAAAGACCTCCGGGAAGGTAAAGACGTATATGAAGCCCACCACATTGACGAATTGTTCTCATCACTTGTTTCAGTGCTTCTTCTCCAGTCACATTCAGAGCTGCACTCACTATTCTGCTTTTACGTCAGGTCTTATGCTCCAATCACATTCACACATCATTAATATATGTGATGGCAGCTTTGGATGTGACTGGAGTATAAGATATAATGTGATTGATATTACCAGGCTTCATCATGTGATCAGTATTACCAGGCTTCCTCATGTGATCAGCAATAGCAGACTACATCATGTGATCAGCATTACTAGCCCTAATCATGTGATCATTATTACCAGGCTTCATCATGTGCTCAGAGAAACAGATCGCTGATCTTAGGGAGACCAGCCAAACGATAACACTGCCTGCTGCCGGTTAAAGTGCTCAATGCAGTGAAATCCTAGCTGCATTGCTCTCTGGGAAACATGAATATGCAAAAGAAGAGCCTGTGGGGCCTCATTTAAGAGTCTCAAAACATAGGGCTAGCCAGATATCTCTCCGGGAAGGACCCAGCCAAGGAGGGGCTCCTGTAGGGAAACCATCAAAACCACCATATTGAGTGGTCCACATCATGTGATCACCATTGCCAGGCTTCATCATGTGATCAGCATTACCATGCTTCATCATGTGATCAGTATAACCATAATGAAGCCTGGTAATGCTGATCACATGATGAAGCCTGGTAATGCTTATCACATGACAGTCCAGACAGTCAATGGAGAACGACTTGCAAAGGCCCCATAATCATTTAGGCTCCAATTATGTTAAACAAATGCAATTAAAAAAACTTTGAACGTGTGAACACTGCCTTCTACGGAGATAATGGGCATGATACTGTGTGAGCCTGTCCGAGATCACTCTACATGTCTTCAGGTCTTACAGGTTCTGAGAACAAGGTAAAGACTCGTCAAGAGAAGGAGACGCGATTCCAGCAAGTGATCCAGCAGAACGTGGCAGAGGAGGAAGCGAACCAGCTGCGATGGTGAGTACCTGCGCTTCTTTAGGGTCCAGACATGGGGCTGATTTACTAACAATCCGTCAGTTTAAAGCCGTTATGCTAGCGGTTGTGTTGGGTTATGTTAGGTAAATTCCCCAATGTCAGGTCTTTCACAGGACAAATTGGGGGAGCAGCAGTAGGGATTCCGCCATTGATGCCCCCAGTTGGATGGTACCGACCTTACACATCTGGAAGTTTGTTACAGTTACATCCAATGTAAACCAACATCCTAAACTGAACAGCGAGGAGTCCAGACTGATCTGTGCGCCTGCACTGATACATTGTAACAGATTGTCAGCACAGGTCAGAGATTAGGGTCACAGGAGTTTATGGGGTAAACAAGAAGGTTCCCGCTCACTGACATTGAACAAACATTTGAAACAGAAAGTTATTAGAAAGTTGGCGGACTTTTTGCACAACTTGAACACATTTATGTCAGGTTCCTGACAGTAAAAACTGAAAAGAAAAAAAAGCCATACTCACCTGCCACATGGATGCTGGCATGCTCTCCTCCAGCTTCTCACTCTCTCTTCCTGCTCTGCGAGTGCACACGTCACATATAGTGCTGGGGGAGAGAGCGGCCTCTTGTGGCCGGAGGTCAATGTCTCCTCATCCTGTCAATGACAGCACCGCATTTGTGAGCACATACAGTTAAAAGGCCAGACGCAGCACCCAGTGGTACTTGTCCAGGGGCTGACCACAACCCAGAGTGCCTAGCGACGCATCCCGAATTCTGGCCTGTTTCCTGTTGTGCATCCAGAATACCAGATGCTCCCACATGGGTTCTATCGCTCTTCTATAGGTTTTTATTTACCTATTTCCCAGAATCGACGTCCTTTAGGAAAAATGCCGAAGGATGTCACTGCCCTATACAAGCCAATGGGTCCAAAAATGTATCCGGATTTCCTGATAAGAAATCCGGATCTTGTCAATGTCCTTAGGTTGCGTACTTACCTAGGAACACATGAAGCCAAAACCACACCCCTATGTTACCCCTAATAGCCGCACAATGCTGGTGATCAGTCCGGGTAATATGGCCCGGTTATTGGTGAACACGTGGGGGGGGATCCTCCTAGGAGAGTGCGGTGTAAGTGAGGGTCTGTGCTGTATAGTGCTGTGTGCATTGCCGCCAGAACCAGAATGAGAGCCGTCATAAGAAGACAGTGAGGTCTGTCCTATAGGGGATCCTGCAGAGTGTGGTACCAAGGCTGCAGCAGTAGTGGGAGCAGATCCTTACCCACACATTGGACTCTTTACTCAATGGTTCTACTGTGCTGTTCAATAGAGTGAGATCCCTGATGGGAGACCAGGAAAAAAAAAAAAAATATATATATATATATATATACTCCAGCACAATGCGATTTGTTCACAGGTCTCTCCGCTGATAAGGCCGTATCTGAGCTACACAAACAGAGCTAGACAAATACCGGCGGAGGGGCAGATAAAGGCAGCGGGGGGCGGGAGGGGGGGCCTGAGAAACACCAAGAGGGGCATATAGAGGCAGCAGGGGGCTAAGAGACACCAAGAGGGGCAGATAGAAGTGGGCGGGTGGGGGGGGGGTTGAGAGACACCAGAGGGGCAGATAGAGGCAGCGTGGGGATCCACAGAGAAGTCGTGTCCTGCTGTCAGCTCTACTGCTCACTCTGATCTGTATGATCCATCTCTAACACATGAGGGCGACCATACGTCTCACTGCCCATTCTCATCCATAGGATCCATCTCTGATACATGAGGGCGACCATACGTCTCATCATACAGTTATACAGCTGATATAGGAGCAGGATCCTTAGGATATTCTTCCCCATATATCCTTTGTATACAGAACATGCTGAACAGTAATGGTTATGCTTCTGCTCCCACCAGGCAGATTCACCTCGGCTCTGATCCCATCTCTGCAAAACAGCGTCACATAATAACTGAGGAGCGCGAGAGTGCCGAGGCTGAGTACCAGGTCAGTGGCTGTACACAATGCTGGCAACTCCGGACTCCCACACTGGGGATACAGGAGGACTCACGTCATCGAATGGGCTGTCACATCATATACAGTCCTCCCATGTACCTCAGCTTATTACTATGTGTAGACCCCTGTATGTACTAATGTCACATGTCCTCTCAGGGACCCCTGTATGTACTAATGTCACATGTCCTCTCAGGGACCCCTGTATGTACTAATGTCACATGTCCTCTCAGGGACCCCTGTATGTACTAATGTCACATGTCCTCTCAGGGACCCCTGTATGTACTAATGTCACATGTCCTCTCAGGGACCCCTGTATGTACTAATGTCACATGTCCTCTCAGGGACCCCTGTATGTACTAATGTCACATGTCCTCTCAGGGACCCCTGTATGTACTAATGTCACATGTCCTCTCAGGGACCCCTGTATGTACTAATGACACGTCCTCTCAGGGACCCCTGTATGTACTAATGTCACATGTCCTCTCAGGGACCCCTGTATATATTAATGTCACATGTCCTCTCAGGGACCCCTCTATGTACTAATCACATGTCCTCTCAGGGAACCCTGTATGTACTAATCACATGTCCTCTCAGGGACCCCTGTATGTACTAATGTCACATGTCCTCTCAGGGACCCCTGTATGTACTAATGTCACATGTCCTCTCAGGGACCCCTGTATGTACTAATGTCACATGTCCTCTCAGGGACCCCTGTATATATTAATGTCACATGTCCTCTCAGGGACCCCTCTATGTACTAATCACATGTCCTCTCAGGGACCCCTGTATGTACTAATGTCACATGTCCTCTCAGGGACCCCTGTATGTACTAATCACATGTCATCTCAGGGACCCCTGTATGTACTAATGTCACATGTCCTCTCAGGGAACCCTGTATGTACTAATGTCACATGTCCTCTCAGGGACCCCTGTATGTACTAATCACATGTCATCTCAGGGACCCCTGTATGTACTAATGTCACATGTCCTCTCAGGGACCCCTGTATGTACTGATCACATGTCCTCTCAGGGACCCCTGTATGTACTAATCACATGTCCTCTCAGGGAACCCTGTATGTACTAATGTCACATGTCCTCTCAGGGACCCCTGTATGTACTAATGTCACATGTCCTCTCAGGGGCCCCTGTATGTACTAATGTCACATGTCCTCTCAGGGACCCCTGTATGTACTAATGTCACATGTCCTCTCAGGGACCCCTGTATGTACTGATCACATGTCCTCTCAGGGACTCCTGTATGTACTAATGTCACATGTCCTCTCAGGGACCCCTGTATGTACTGATCACATGTCCTCTCAGGGACTCCTGTATGTACTAATGTCACATGTCCTCTCAGGGACCCCTGTATGTACTGATCACATGTCCTCTCAGGGGTCATCATGCTGTTGCGACTCTTGAACATAACTCATCAGCGTCACACTACCACCCCTCTTATTGTGTGTCCTGCAGATGATGAGAGGCCGCCCTGATCTGGCCGCTGAGTACAGGCGAGAAGCAGTCTCTGCAGATTCTCGCCGAGTGCTGCGCCGGGTGGATGAGGTAACCAGCGCTCTTACTATAGTTATACATAATACTGACACCTGCTGTAATATTAACCCTTTATGTCCTGTCTAGCGTCCCAGGATACAGCCGCAGTTTGACCTCTATCTGAATGATCTGTGGGCTAACAGGAAGCGGGTGCTGAGGCGATTCCAGCAGGCCGCCCGCACGGTGAGGACTGTTCTCCCCACAGATTAGGGGATCCTCAGACATGCTGACCCTGGGGTCACCTTCTTGTCTGTGTGTCCTGCTCCAGGTTCTCCTACGAGGCAGAGTGAATGGCAGGCTGAGATCCCTGAGGAAGCTGGTGCAACACATACAATCAGGGATCGCTGTGCAGGGTAAGAAAAGCGCAGGCCTGGGAGGGGCAGGGTACATGGATGTTACCACTCCATGGATGTATAATCTCTCCCATGTCCTGCTTCATGTGTATATATATATGTATAATGTACATCTCTCCTTTGTCCTGCTCCATGAATATATAAAATGTACATCTCTCCCTTGTCCTGCTCCATGTGTGTATATATATATATATATATATATATTACATCTATCCCTTGTCCTGCTCCATATATATATATATATATATATATATATATATATATATATATATATTTAGTACATCTATCCCTTGTCCTGCTCCATGTGTGTAATATATAATGTACACCTCTCCCTTGTCCTGTGCAGAGAGCAGCGATGAGGAGATCCCCCTGATGTTGGCCCAGCAGGTTCTCTTCCATGACTTCCCTCCTTACCCCGCTGAGCCTGACGGGTCGGTGAGTACAGTTGTGACACTGCACATATAAATCCCTCCCGGACCCCCTGATTTTGTCCATTCATGATCAGCTCCATCCTGCCCGAAGGTTTATATCTTGTGTTTTATCTGCAGATGGCAGAAGATCTGGTGTCTCTTCCTCCCAGACCTGCAGCTGCTCAGCTCAAACTGGAGCTCGGTTTTCATGACCTAAAGGTGATTTATATCATTATAGCATCATATACACACTGCACTGCTCCCTGACAGACATTGCAAGCCTCTCTGTCCTCTGCACTGTATACACTGCGTGCCTCTCTGTCCTCTGCACTGCATACACTGCGTGCCTCTCTGTCCTCTGCACTGCATACACTGCGTGCCTCTCTGTCCTCTGCACTGTATACACTGCATGCCTCTCTGTCCTCTGCACTGTATACACTGCATGCCTCTCTGTCCTCTGCACTGTATACACTGGATGCCTCTCTGTCATCTGCACTGTATACACTGCGTGCCTCTCTGTCCTCTGCACTGTATACACTGGATGCCTCTCTGTCATCTGCACTGTATACACTGCGTGCCTCTCTGTCCTCTGCACTGTATACACTACATGCCTCTCTGTCCTCTGCACTGTATACACTGCATGCCTCTCTGTACTGTATACACTGCATGCCTCTCTGTCCTCTGTACTGTATACACTGCATGCCTCTCTGTCCTCTGCACTGTATACACTGCATGCCTCTCTGTCCTCTGCACTGTATACACTGCATGCCTCTCTGCACTGTATACACTGCGTGCCTCTCTGCACTGTTTACACTGTATGCCTCTCTGTCCTCTGCACTGTATACACTGCATGCCTCTCTGTACTGTATACACTGCATGCCTCTCTGTCCTCTGTACTGTATACACTGCATGCCTCTCTGCACTGTATACACTGCATGCCTCTCTGCACTGTTTACACTGTATGCCTCTCTGTCCTCTGCACTGTATACACTGCATGCCTCTCTGAATGTTAGGTTGATGTTTTCTCAGGTTCCCCAGCACTTTCGGGTGATGGCGTATCAGCCGGTGAGGAGATATGAAGTGTCCTCCATGTACCAGCCCCGTCGTCTAGTGAGACCGCTGCGGAGAGGAGCCCAGGTAACGGCCATTGTTATAACCCCATGATGATGTTCCTGATCTTAGGTCTCATCCAGGCTGTGGGTAAGACCCCTGTAGGTGTAGTCTGTGGCTGTGCTGCGATGCTCTGCACCGGGGAACATCCACTATAATGGAGCCTATCAGAGCTGTTTCCTCTATCTGCAGGATGAGCTGATGCCAGAGACGACGTCCCAGCCGGGCGCCCCTGCTATAGAACCAGAGGAGGGGAGAGCCGGAGGCCCGATGCTGCTGATGAGACCACCTGAGGCATTGCTGAACCCCCCAGATCTCCATCCAGTGCATGTGTTTGTGAGTGCCGTGTGATGCCCCCCATAACATCCCAGCTGTGGGGGATTAAAATGGGGAGGTGGGGTGGAGAGCATCGGGAATGGTCTGACGTCCTGTAACACAGTATAATATACTATTATATAAGGATGGGTGACCTTCCTGGGTGGTATTATATAGAGAGGTGACCCTCCTGTGTGGTATTATATAAGGATGGGTGACCCTCCTGTGTGGTATTATATAGAGAGGTGACCCTCCTGTGTGGTATTATATAGATAGGTGACCCTCCTGTGTGGTATTATATAGAGAGGTGACCCTCCTGTGTGGTATTATATAAGGATGAAATATTCTAGTGTAAGAACTCAACCTAACAGTACTGTTAGGAAGAGGGGTGTACAGCGAGTGCAAGAACCAGCAAATATGAGTAATAGAAGTAGTAGGCTCTCTAGCGTAACTCCCCTTAAATTATCCAAGTTAATATGTATAGTCTTAGATATATATCGTTTCTGGTTATATCATAAATGATTGATTATAATAAGTCAGAATTGTGTATAGAGATAAATAATTTTTATATTCATAAGATGAAACAAATAAAAAATACAATTAACCAGTGAAGAATACAAGCAAAATTAAAAAACACACCTGTATCAAGATTCATAAGGCTCTATAGGCATATATATCAGTATATATCTTCATAGTATGATAATCACAGGAGTATATATATTACAATTCTTAGTGTAAAACACATATAAAAAACATAGCATAGTTTGAAGGATGTTTCATAAAAAAAAAAGGTATCTTTGTGTAGTATATTTCATTAACGACTATTTTTCATAAACGATTATAGCAGTACGGTCTTGTCCATATGCGACTCTGCAGGGCCCTTGCAGGTCGCAGTGGTTTGTAGTCACTGTGCTTATGGTAAATATAGGACTGTTCCTCTGTTAGTTGATTTGAGATATATTATATCACTTATTCTCGTATATGCAGAGGTAATACAGTTAAAATAGAATAAAAGCGGTGAAAGTCCACCTCTCACCAGTCCCAAGTCTCTGTGTTTGCAGGATCTGCGGCCGCAGTTAGTGAGGAGCATGTAGATGGATATGGAACTTCTCCTGCTCAGAGATCCTTCATTCAGGAGGTTCTCCCCAGAGTATTCCACACAGATCTTGTCTCTCCCATTTGTGGAGCTCCAGGAGGTATGTTTCATGTCTGATTGACATGATTTGAAGTGCGGACTGGTGATATATTGTGCACAATGCGTCTTTCTGCTATATATAACGTTGCAACTCTTATTAGAAGCGTTTCAGAACGATGCTCTGTTCTTTCCTCAGTAATATGTTGCAAAGTCTTTTGCACAATTGCATTGTGCACAATATATCACCAGTCCGCACTTCAGATCTGAGCACCCAGCCACATTGGGAGAGGCAATCAGACATGAAACATACCTCCTGGAGCTCCACAAATGGGAGAGACAAGATCTGTGTGGAATACTCTGGGGAGAACCTCCTGAATGAAGGATCTCTGAGCAGAAGTTCCATATCCATCTACATGCTCCTTTCTAACTGCGGCCGCAGATCCTGCAAACCCAGAGACTTGGGACTGGGGACAGGTGTACTTTCACCGCTTTTATTCTATTTTAACTGTATTACCTCTGCATATACGAGAATAAGTGATATAATATATCTCAAATCAACTAACAGAGGAACAGTCCTATATTTACCATAAGCACAGTGACTACAAACCACTGCGACCTGCAAGGGCCCTGCAGAGTCGCATATGGACAAGACCGTACTGCTATAATCGTTTATGAAAAATAGTCGTTAATGAAATATACTACACAAAGATACCTTTTTTTTTTTATGAAACATCCTTCAAGCTTTGCTATGTTTTTTATATGTGTTTTACACTAAGAATTTTAACATATATACTCCTGTGATTATCATACTATGAAGATATATACTGATATATATGCCTATAGAGCCTTATGAATCTTGATACAGGTGTGTTTTTAATTTTGCTTGTATTCTTAACTGGTTAATTTTATTTTTTTATTTGTTTCATCTTATGAATATAAAAATTATTTATCTCTATACACAATTCTGACTTATTAGAATCACTCATTTATTATATAAGGATGGGTGACACTTCTGTGTAGTATTATATAGAGAGGTGACACTTCTGTGTAGTATTATATAGAGAGGTGACACTTCTGTGTAGTATTATATAGAGAGGTGACACTCCTGTGTAGTATTATATAGAGAGGTGACACTCCTGTGTAGTATTATATAGAGATGTTACACTCCTGTGTAGTATTATATAGAGAGGCAACACTCCTGTGTAGTATTATATAGAGAGGCTACACTCCTGTGTAGTATTATATAGAGAGGTGGCACTCCTGTGTAGTATTATATAGAGAGGTTACACTCCTGTGTAGTATTATATAGAGAGGTGGCACTCCTGTGTAGTATTATATAGAGAGGTTACACTCCTGTGTTGTATTATATAGAGAGGTGACACTCCTGTGTAGTATTATATAGAGAGGTGACACTCCCGTGTAGTATTATATAAAGAGGTGACACTCCTGTGTAGTATTATATAGAGAGGTGGCACTTCTGTGTAGTATATAGAGAGGTGACACTCCTGTGTAGTATATAGAGAGGTGACACTCCTGTGTAGTATTATATAGAGAGGTGACACTCCTGTGTAGTATTATATAGAGAGGTGGCACTCCTGTGTAGTAGTATATAGAGAGGTGGCACTCCTGTGTAGTATTATATAGAGAGGTTACACCTGTGTAGTAGTATATAGAGAGGTGACACTCCTGTGTAGTATTATATAGAGAGGTGGCACTTCTGTGTAGTATTATATAGAGAGGTAACACTCCTGTGTAGTATTATATAGAGAGGTGACACTCCTGTGTAGTATTATATAGAGAGGTGACACTCCTGTGTAGTATTATATAGAGAGGTAACACTCCTGTGTAGTATTATATAGAGAGGTGACCCTCCTGTGTAGTATTATATAAAGAGGTGACACTCCTGTGTAGTATTATATAGAGAGGTGGCACTCCTGTGTAGTATTATATAGAGAGGTGACACTCCTGTGTAGTATTATATAGAGAGGTAACACTCCTGTGTAGTAGTATATAGAGAGGTGACACTCCGGTGTAGTATTATATAGAGAGGTGACACTTCTGTGTAGTATTATATAGAGAGGTGACACTCCTTTATATCATCTCTGGATGGATTCAGTCGATATATTCTCATTTTCCAGAGATCCGGACGTTTCCTGGAACGATTCTTTTCACCTTTTCCTCCTGGCTTATGAGCAGCTATTACCGGACTGGCTCTCGGCCCTTGTGTCACTCATAATCCTCCCAGTCCAAACACTGGAAAAAGGATTGTGCTATGAAGAGATGGTGGCCAGGATGTAGACCCGAACCCCAGCTATATCCTGTATACTTCTAGATAACAGTAATTAAGGGGTTGTAGATGCTGCTCAGGACCGGCAGAGATGTATACTGCTGCTGGGTTCAGCACCTGCACTGCTGCATTGTAACGCACCCTCAGCTGTGCGAGCAGCACTAGGTCAGGATAGGTTTTCTGCTTCTGGATGTAAATGCTGACCTTTCCTCAGTATTCACCTCTTCACTGACGTCTCAGCACGGCTCCAGATTCTTCTTCTTGTCTTCTAGAATCCTGCTCCCGGACTTCTGGCCTTTAAGAGACCCCTCTCATACTCTGAAACAGACCTGGACTATCACCTGTGCCCGCTGCCCAAGTACGCGCCCCATCAGGAGGGCAGCGCAGGCAGGAAGGTACCACTTACTCTTATTGTAGTGCGGACATTCAGGGGATACCTCCCCCAGTCTCTCCTATTAATATCTATTGTATTTGCAGGAGATTATTCGAGGAGTCATGAGCTGGAAGAAGTTCCCCACAGTCTCCCTGTCCATCCCGCTCCCTCCGCCTGATCACCACAGGCCTCGCTGGTAAGTATCCATAGCGTAGTCTGTGTCCTGACTGTATAACAGGTTAGCTGTGACATCGGGTGGAGTCATGTGATGTCACTGTCCTGACTGTATAACAGGTTAGCTGTGGCATGGGGTGGAGTCATGTGATGTCCCTGTCCTGACTGTATAACAGGTTAGCTGGGACATCGGATGGAGTCATGTGATGTCACTGTCCTGTCTTATAATAATCAGAGGGGTCCCTGGTGCAGCCAGTGCTGGGGGAACTGACCCCCAAACAATAACCGGCCTTTATCATTGATGTCCTCAGGTCTGACCCATTCAATGTGGATTTACTCCCGGTGAGCGCCCCCCCGGCACTCAGCAGCTTACCGGCGGTGGACAAGGAAAACATTGTGCCAAGGTGAGTGCTCCATTCTCACTGTCTCCCCCTGCTGCACATGAACACAACCTGAGGGTAGATCCAGGCCCCCGCGGGGCGTAATGTGCAGAGGGCCGAACCTCCAGTGATCCAGGCCCCGACCCCTGGGGCCCCCGCAGGGTGTAACGCGCAGAGGGCCGAACCTCCAGTGATCCACGCCCCGACCCCTGGGGCCCCCACAGGGTGTAACGCGCAGAGGGCCGAACCTCCAGTGATCCACGCCCCGACCCCTGGGGCCCCTGCGGGACATACCTTGCAGAGAGCCCAACCTCCAGTGATCCACGCCCCGACCCCTGGGGCCCCTGCAGGACATACCTTGCAGAGGGCCGAACCTCCAGTGATCCACGCACCGACCCCTGGGGCCCCGACCGGCTGTAGGAATAACATGGAAAGTAAGTGAGGGGAAGGAAGTGACTGCAAGCTTCATTAATGTTTTCATGGGAAAGAGTAAAATTGCTTGGGCCAGAACAAGCTTCACCTGCCTGTAACAAGCGCTGATACTTGTATCTCAGCCCAGAGGAGCCAAGATGATTGGCTGCAAATACTGATGAGACTGTCAACCTGAAGAAACAGCCAATGACGTTGAGCGCATCATACCAGGACGTCCATAAGAGGCTAGTAAGGGGTTAAACTGGTGCCACCTGTGAGCTCCCCCTGTACATCCCAGTCCAGCGACTGCACCCTCTGCCTGGCATCCAGCAGGACAGGACAGTGAGGAGCCTGTCGCAACCTTGACCCGCTTGTTCTAGGAGATTAGTATTGCTAGAGGGGTCTGGAGGAAGGACTACAGAGGTGTATGGAGAAGGAAAGCAGAGGAGGAAAGCCAGAGTCTGGACAGGACGGAGGAGTCTGGAGGAAACAGAGGAGGAAAACAAGAGTCTGGAGGGGACAGAGGAGTGTATAGGGAGCAGAGGAGGAAAGCCGAGTCTGGAGGGGACAGAGGAGTCTATAGGGAGCAGAGGAGGAAAGCAGAGTCTGGAGGGGACAGAGGAGTCTATAGGGAGCAGAGGAGGAAAGCAGAGTCTGGAGGGGACAGAGGAGTCTATAGGGAGCAGAGTAGGAAAGCAGAGTCTGGAGGGGACAGAGGAGTGTATAGGGAGCAGAGGAGGAAAGCAGAGTCTGGAGGGGACAGAGGAGTCTATAGGGAGCAGAGGAGGAAAGCAGAGTCTAGAAAGGATGGAGGAGGCTATAGGCAACAGAGGAGGAAAACAGAATCTGGAGGGGACAGAGGAGTCTATAGGCAACAGAGGAGGAAAGCAGAATCTGGAGGGGACAGAGGAGTCTATAGGGAGCAGAGAAGTCCAGACAGAACAGATTTTTTTTCCGTCTCCCTATAAATACGCCATTACCTGAGCTGTGCTGTGCAGGTGTGACGCAGGTCAGGTGATCACTGTCCTAGGGGTTTGGTTGGCTTTAGAGCAGCATGCACATTGCTTCCCTCTCATGTTCTCCTCAGCTAGATGCCAGGCTTAGGATGAAGCCTCATAAACCTTTATTGTATGTGATGTAATCCTTCCTGGGCCTTTTATGTTAGAGACTCCTGTGCAGATTAGGTTACGCAGCTGCCGGGGATGGGGACCAGGACTGTTTCTGCCACTGGCCGTATCTCCTGTCTGCGGGCAGCTTACAGCCATAACTCCATCCACACAATGTTATAAATACAGGATACAGGAGGAGCATCGGAGACAGTCAGTAGAGGAGCCCTAGCTCAGCACCATCCGCTATTGTATATGTATGAGCTATGGTGCGGGGTCACTGTCTGCTGGATAGTAACCTGCAGAGCGGAGGTCAGTGAGCCGCAGCCGTCTCCTCGTCCTCTTATCACCGTATACTCACCGAATCTTGTTTGTTATTGTCAGAGATGGAGATGATGCAGACTCAAAAATGTGGCTGACCCCGGACATGCTGAGAGCGGAGTTCGCCATGTTACAGAGCAGAGCCGCACACCATACAGTGTGAGTACTACTGCGCCAGAGCCGCACACCATACACTGTGAGTACTACTCCACCAGAGCCGCACACCATACACTGTGAGTACTACTCCATCAGAGCCGCACAATATACACTGTAAGTACTACTCCATCAGAGCCCCACACCATACACTGTGAGTACTACTCCGCCAGAGCCGCACACCATACACTGTGAGTACTACTCCACCAGAGCCGCACAATATACACTGTGAGTACTACTCCATCAGAGCCGCACACCATTCACTGTGAGTACTACTCCGCCAGAGCCGCACACCATACACTGTGAGTACTACTCCGCCAGAGCCGCACACCATACACTGTGAGTACTACTCCATCAGAGCCACACACCATACACTGTGAGTACTACTCCGCCAGAGCCGCACACCATACACTGTGAGTACTACTCCATCAGAGCCGCACACCATACACTGTGAGTACTACTCCATCAGAGCCCCACACCATACACTGTGAGTACTACTCCGCCAGAGCCGCACACCATACACTGTGAGTACTACTCCATCAGAGCCGCACACCATACACTGTGAGTACTACTCCACCAGAGCCGCACAATATACACTGTAAGTACTACTCCGCCAGAGCCGCACACCATACACTGTGAGTACTACTCCGCCAGAGCCGCACACCATACACTGTGAGTACTACTCCATCAGAGCCCCACACCATACACTGTGAGTACTACTCCATCAGAGCCGCACACCATACACTGTGAGTACTACTCCACCAGAGCCGCACACCATACACTGTGAGTACTACTCCACCAGAGCCGCACACCATACACTGTGAGTACTACTCCATCAGAGCCGCACACCATACACTGTGAGTACTACTCCATCAGAGCCGCACACCATACACTGTGAGTACTACTCCGCCAGAGCCGCACACCATACACTGTGAGTACTACTCCATCAGAGCTTTGCTGGTGGAGGAGGACACACACACACACACATTCCGGCAGCCGTCCTGTCATTTCCTCTTGCACATACTCTTCCATACTTCGGGATCGATATTCTCCCACAGGCCGGGCAGTGATGTTGATAGTGATGATTATTAATGACGCCCATTAGTTGTTATACGTGTGGCGGCCCAAGGCCTCCTGGTTCCTGACGCTGGAGGAATGTGCCACTCACAAGTTACTTATTAAACATAGAGAAGACAAATGTACAGTGACTGCACAGGTCATAGGTCCCAGGGCGTCCTCTCATACCAGCGCCGGACACCGTTACACTGCTCCGCAATGGCTCATCTTATCCAGACAAGGGGAATACAATGACTGAATCTTGTGTATTGTTTATTGGGTTTGTATGACATCACAGAACAGCAGTTCTGTGTGACATCATAGATCAGTGCAGCAGCAGTGCAGTGTGACATCATAGGACAGTGCAGCAGTACAGTGTGACATCATAGGAGAGCAGCAGTAGTACAGTGTGACATCATAGATAAGTGCAGCAGCAATGCAGTGTGACATCATAGATAAGTGCAGCAGTAAAGTGTGACATCATAGGACAGTGCAGCAGTAGTATAGTGTGACATTATAGATAAGTGCAGCAGCAGTGCAGTGTGACATCATAGGACAGGGCAGCAGTAGTCTATGACATCACAGTCACGTTTTGTGTGTCTCTCTCTCAGGGACACTTGTGAGCAGCGGGAGGACTCCCATGTTCCAGCAGAGGGAAACTTACTGGTGGATAAAGTACAAGGAAACCTGAAACAGATGAAGCTTCTGTCCCGCAACAACCGTCTGATATTAGACTGACTGCTACATGTATACCCCCCTCCCCCCATCATAGTAACACTGCTGCCTTTCTGGAATCACATGATGCCTTCATAGCCCCCGGAGTGAGCCCAGGATAACATATATATATATTCTCCTCCTGGACTATCAGCACAGTACAGAGCCTGGAGCTGACATAGATGCATAGAAAGCAGGAGTCTGATACCACAGCATATCACTGGGTGCGCAGACACAGCTCAGCACAACCTCATATACACGAGGACACCGACAGCCATTAATAAGTATGGCCGCAGTCTCCTGTAAATAAAGCTTCGTAGATAGAGGATGAAACGTTCTGCAGCTATCCATAGACTTTGTGTCATTTCTTAAAGGGAACCTGTTACACTGTAAATGCCGCCTCCCCTGCTGCCATCATGTTATAGAGCAGGAGGAGCCGAGCAGACTGATATATCAGTGTAACTCTGCTCATTCTGGGCTAAATAGTCAAGTGGGCGGTCCTGCTCAGTGACTGACAGCTGTTTGTAAAACAGTCTGACCTTATCCGATCACACCTGTTAAGGATCAGTTAATCCAGGGCTTGTGATCAGCAGCACCTGGCTGCTACTAACCTCTTAAAGGGGAAGTGCGGGCAAAATAACTTTAAAATCTGTTACTGCCCAACAAAAGTTAGGAAAATTTCTAAAGCCCATGTCACACATAGGGTAAATCGATGAAAGACTGTCTACACAAAGCGATCTGCAAATTTTCAGTGAACCATCAACGATGATTTGAGAACTTGTTGAAAGATCATGATGAACGATTTATCGTTCGTCGCTTGATCATTTGCTGTGTTTACACGACCCAATTATCGTTTAAATGTGATCGTTATTGCAAAAATTCGAACGATAATCGTTCCGTGTAAACGCAGCATAATGTACACTTATTATGGGAGACACACCTATAGTGCTGCAGCAGTGGGACAGACTGGAGCAGCAGGGTCGGCAGCTTATGTGACGTGACGTCACCAACTTTACAGAGACCTGAAGCCGCCATGCTGTAGGAAGTGCAGGGGAAATGCACTACAGGTGTGTCTGTAATTTTTATAACTTTTGTTGGGCAATAACAGATCTTAAAATCATTTTGCCCGGAATTTCCCCTTTAAGCACACTCTTACTGCTTCCATAGAAATGAATATTTCCCAGAAGTGGATCCAGCTTTTCCCAGCCCCCGGGGAGGAGCAGCAGTCAGTCAGAAGGCAGCAGCGGATGAGCGGATTGCAGATTCGTTATTACTGTAAATACGCTCATCTGTAGTCACATGTGCTGTCATCCCTCTTGTACAACGGCCAATTAGCAAGCAGAGATTTTGAAAGTTAACGTATCAATGTATTTGAATATTGTAAGGAGTAATTAATCCCTATGTAACGAAGACTGGATAACCCCTTTAAAGCGACTGTCACCTCCTAAACACCCGCTTAACTTATCAGTAGATTATAGATCAGTAGAGCAGACAACGCTGATTCTATAGCTGCTGTTTTTATAGCATTCCTTTGCTACAAGCCACAAGTGAAGTCGCCCTCTCCATTATATTCCTGAGTGAAGGGTCCATTTACACAGAAAGACTATCTGACAAAGAGTTGAAGCCAAAGCCAGGAACAGACTATAAACAGATCAGGTCATAAAGGAAAGCATGAGATTTCTCCTCTTTTCAAATCCATTCCTGGCTTTGGCTTCAAATCTTTGGCAGATAATCTTTCTGTGTAAATGGACCCTAAGTCGTCCTCTGTATGCATCCACATGCCCACCCTGCAGGCTTACAGCGGGAAATACTACATATTACAGATCTGGAATCAGCCTCCTTCATCCTACTTACTGATGACTTACGTTTAGGGTTTTGAGGAGGGTGGGTTGGAGGGGACAGAGTCCCTTTAAAGGGAATCTGTCACTAGGTTTATTCCGCCTTAAATGAGGGGAGCATAAAGTAGTGACAGAAATGCTGAACAGATCAGTGTATTACTGACATCATTCTGTTTATCCATTCTCCTAATATGCAGGAGAATAGGATTCCTGCCTCACCCCTTCCCCCGCCCTCCAGCTGCTGATTGACAGGTGACTGCCTATACACAGCATGGATAGATAACTGCCAATCAGCAGCTGGTGGGTGGAGTTTTCTCATGAATATCCAGGACTACTGAGCACACGCACATAATAGAAAGGACTACTTACTGTCCATGTTATATCTGTGGATCAGCTGCACAGAACAATGTAAGTGATCCATCATTCTGTTCAGCTTCTCTGTCACTAGTTTATGTTACCCTGAGATAGGACACCATGAACCTACTGAGAGTCTCTGTTAGATGCATAAATGTCTACATACCATCATTCTGTAGTCAGTGACTAACGCTCTGCCCCCTGCTGGTACTGTTATGTGTACCTTATCTATAGTCGTGTCTTCTTTGATCCATTGCTGTAGAAATGTTAAACAATATAAATCGATATTGGCGCGGGGTGAACCCGGGGACGTTGGCCGTCTGCTGCTGTTTGATGTTTGTTCTGCTGATAACGCTCCGGTTATATTCTACAATCTCTTACACCTCCAGGAAGAAACGCGCTGCTGGAATTACCCGAATACAGCAGCAGCGCCAACCACTCGCTTATCATGGGCCGATAGCGCCCACTTACCATGATACAGTGTAACAAACCCTCAGCAGCACCAAGTCAGGACAGGGGTTCATTGTCTGGGCTAAAACAAATAAAAGTAAAAGTACACAGGAGTAAATATCTTTTATTAGCGTTGAACATAATGACAACAGCGCTAGCCTCATTCTCAGCCCAACACCCTATAGTAGTATATAGCTGTCAGCTGCCAGAGGAGTAAGGAGCAGAGCCTCTGTAGTATATAGCTGTCAGCTGCCAGAGGAGTAAGAAGAAGAGCCTCTGTAGTATATACCTGTCAGCTGCCAGAGGAGGAAAGTGCAGAGCCTCTGTAGTATATACCTGTCAGCTGCCAAAGGAGTAAGAAGAAGCAGAGCCTCTGTAGTATATAGCTGTCAGCTGCCAAAGGAGTAAGAAGAAGAGCCTCTGTAGTATATACCTGTCAGCTGCCAGAGGAGTAAGAAGAAGAGCCTCTGTAGTATATAGCTGTCAGCTGCCAGAGGAGTAAGGAGCAGAGCCTCTGTAGTATATAGCTGTCAGCTGCCAGAGGGGGAAGAAGCAGAGCCTCTGTAGTATATAGCTGTCAGCTGCCAGAGGAGTAAGGAGCAGAGCCTCTGTAGTATATAGCTGTTAGCTGCCAGAAGGGGAAGAAGCAGAGCCTCTATAGTATATACCTGTCAGCTGCCAGAGGAGTAAGGAGCAGAGCCTCTGTAGTATATAGCTGTCAGCTGCCGGAGGGGGAAGAAGAAGAGCCTCTGTAGTATATAGCTGTCAGCTGCCAGAGGAGTAAGGAGCAGAACCTCTGTAGTATATAGCTGTCAGCTGCCAGAGGGGGAAGAAGCAGAGCCTCTGTAGTATATACCTGTCAGCTGCCAGAGGGGGAAGAAGCAGAGCCTCTGTAGTATATACCTGTCAGCTGCCAGAGGGGGAAGAAGCAGAGCCTCTGTAGTATATAGCTGTCAGCTGCCAGAGGAGGAAGAAGAAGAGCCTCTGTAGTATATAGCTGTCAGCTGCCAGAGGAGGAAGAAGAAGAGCCTCTGTAGTATATACCTGTCAGCTGCCAGAGGAGGAAGAAGAAGATCCTCTGTAGTATATACCTGTCAGCTGCCAGAGGAGTAAGAAGAAGAGCCTCTGTAGTATATAGCTGTCAGCTGCCAGAGGGGGAAGAAGCAGAGCCTCTGTAGTATATAGCTGTCAGCTGCCAGAGGGGGAAGAAGCAGAGCCTCTGTAGTATATAGCTGTCAGCTGCCAGAGGAGTAAGAAGAAGAGCCTCTGTAGTATATAGCTGTCAGCTGCCAGAGGAGAAAGAAGCAGAGCCTTTGTAGTATATACCTGTCAGCTGCCAGAGGAGGAAGAAGAGCCTCTGTAGTATATACCTGTCAGCTGCCAGAGGAGGAAGTAGAAGATCCTCTGTAGTATATACCTGTCAGCGCCAGAGGAGAAAGAAGCAGAGCCTCTGTAGTATATAGCTGTCAGAGGAGGAAGAAGAGCCTCTGTAGTATATACCTGTCAGCGCCAGAGGAGAAAGAAGCAGAGCCTCTGTAGTATATAGCTGTCAGCTGCCAGAGGAGTAAGAAGCAGAGCCTCTGTAGTATATAGCTGTCAGCTGCCAGAGGAGGAAAGTGCAGAACCTCTGTAGTATATAGCTGTCAGCTGCCAGAGGGGGAAGAAGCAGAGCCTCTGTAGTATATAGCTGTCAGCTGCCAGAGGGGGAAGAAGCAGAGCCTCTGTAGTATATACCTGTCAGCTGCCAGAGGAGTAACTACATAACCCTGGTTGCAGAGGGTGGCGGCGGAGCTCTTACATTTGGGGGATGCCTTATTTTAAGCAATCCTGTAAATCCTCCACTATGTCTTATTTTCGGGGAAACGGGGTATCTGACTGTCCACCTGGCTGTGGGCACAGTAACTGGGCGAGTGTAGCCTCCAGCTCTGTTGGTGGATGTGCACATTTCTATACACCATGCACATCAGTGTGTGTGTGTGTGTTATTAACCCTTCATCACCTACCATGGTACAGAGCTAAAGTGTGACATAAACATGATAAAAACAGCATAAATGTACATGTTACTAACAGCAATAAGCCAACCATCTATAAGAAGCAATGTAATGTAATGGGACTATAACAGGCCCTGAGGTCCCAGCGCCGCTGGTGATCTCCCGCCTTCCCGGCCATCAGTTCTTGGTGTTTTCTTGCCATCAGCGATGATGAGATTAGGACTCGGTGATGGACGTCCCGGCGCTGGTAATAAAATTGTCATCTCCGCTAGTACAGAAACAGCAGGAGAGGATTCAGCCGGACGTCTTCATGATAAGTCACCAGTCAGATGAGATGCAGGAGACCAGCACAGTTGGGCACTGTTCACACTGAGGCCTGGATCTATCAACAGGTCACCCCAGATCCACTTGGAGATCACCCCAGATCCACCGGGAGATCACCCCAGATCTACCTGGAAATCACCCCAGGATCCATTACACAGGATCCAGTGCACAGGTCACCCCAGATCCACCTGGAGATCACCCCAGGATCTGTCTGTCTCCCAGCCTCAGTGCAGATGAGGACACTGGGTGTAATGTACACAGATCTGTTCTCTTCCTCAGACGTCACTCAGTCTTATTGATTGTCTATATGTCTCTCCGGGGTGGATAGATGAGGTTCTGCACTGTGGGGGCTCCCTGTGTATACCCGGCGGCAGCAGTGTATGTGTACAGTCACCTGGACCATCCAGTCTTCATCATCAGCATCAGAGACCTTCATCCTCAGCACCCCGTGTGCTATAGGGACATATCAGCTGGTTAGATTCATCATATATAGATGGTGGAGCTAAGCTTTCCGTATTCTCAGCTCCGGACCCTGCACAGACATAGAGATACATAACAGAGGGGGAGATGACTGCAGACATTTATTATTGGCGTCAATCTATCACAGTCTGCAGTGATCTCCTGAGCGCCCTCTAGTGGTGGCAGCAGGCAGGGAGAACCTCATTGTGTGGCGCAGTATTGGGCTCACCAACATACATGTGGTGTAATGCTGTCTGATAAATCACTGTGAGCACCTCCCGCTGTGTGTTCAGTGTGGTGTAAAGCCCTGTTCACATGATGTTTACCACACCTTCCCACAAAAGAAGAACACACCACCAGACCAGAAGCATCTCTGTGATGTATAACACTGCTGCAACGATAGAAACATCCCCCTGTGTGTGAGCTTTTCTGTCCATCTCCCCTCCTCCCCCCTCCCTTCTGAGACAGCTGATATAAACAAGTCCCTGTCCGGCTGTCTCTGCACTCTGTGATGCCGGGAAGGTAAATCTGAGGTCAAGTTGCTGGTAACTTATTACAAAATTCACGTATTCTCCATCTTATCATTACAGATGGTCACCCTGCAGGGATGCTGCATCCAACCAAGTTGTTCTATGTTCAATATCACAGTGATAGACTATTGGTGCCGTGTGTGTATATAGGTGTTTACACACCTATATAAACACGCTCATAGCAGCCCTTGAGAAAGCGAAGTGACACTATCACAGGTCAGCAGGAGGTGGCACGTCTCCGCTATTCCACAGGGAATTTGAATAAAGAAAATTATTTTTTTGGTGAGTGTCGCAGGAATGTTTTCTTTCTATAGAATGAGATTATTCTGTGGACTGCCGAGCCCCAACACAGCTTATTATTGAGATACTGCTGGGCAGTGTAGTGAAGAATCAATGACCTCAGCTGTATACTTATATACTTCAGCCCAGAACAGAACAGCCTTTTACATGTAGACCTGTGAGAGCAGCGCCACCTGCTGGATGACAGGAATGATGACACTTATGATGATATGTTTCCATATATCACAGCGCTGTACATATATTATATTCCCTCACTGTGTAGACTCCCAATATATGAAGCCCATCATCCCTGACCCCAGGAGCTCACACTCTAATTTCCCTATGTAACTGAATGTATCACTCCCATCATCCTCCCTCACCCCAGGAGCTCACACTCTAATCTCCTATCACACACAATGTATCATCACCCCCATCATCCCTGACCCCGGGAGCTCACACTCTAATCTCCTATCACACACAATGTATCATCACTCCCATCATCATCCCTGACCCCAGGAGCTGACACTCTAATCTCCTATCACACACAATGTATCATCACTCCCATCATCCCTGACCCCAGGAGCTCACACTCTAATCTCCTATCACATACAATGTATCATCACTCCCATCATCCCTGACCCCAGGAGCTCACACTCTAATCTCCTATCACACAATGTATCATCACTCCCATCATCCCTGACCCCAGGAGCTCACACTCTAATCTCCTATCACACACAGTGTATCATCACTCCCATCATCCCTGACCCCAGGAGCTCACACTCTAATCTCCTATCACACACAATGTATCATCACTCCCATCATCCCTGACCCCAGGAGCTCACACTCTAATCTCCTATCACACACAATGTATCATCACTCCCATCATCCCTGACCCCAGGAGCTGACACTCTAATCTCCTATCACACACAATGTATCATCACTCCCATCATCCCTGACCCCAGGAGCTCACACTCTAATCTCCTATCACACACACACTGTATCATTACTCCCATCATCCTCCCTGACCCCGGGAGCTCACACTCTAATCTCCTATCACACACAATGTATCATCACTCCCATCATCCCTGACCCCAGGAGCTGACACTCTAATCTCCTATCACACACAATGTATCATCACTCCCATCATCCCTGACCCCAGGAGCTCACACTCTAATCTCCTATCACACACACTGTATCATTACTCCCATCATCCTCCCTGACCCCGGGAGCTCACACTCTAATCTCCTATCACACACAATGTATCATCACTCCCATCATCCCTGACCCCAGGAGCTGACATTCTAATCTCCTATCACACACAATGTATCATCACTCCCATCATCATCCCTGACCCCAGGAGCTGACACTCTAATCTCCTATCACACACACTGTATCATCACTCCCATCATCCCTGACCCCAGGAGCTGACACTCTAATCTCCTATCACACACACTGTATCATCACTCCCATCATCCTTCCTGACCCCAGGAGCTCACACTCTAATCTCCTATCACACACAGTGTATAACCACTCCCATCATCCTCCCTGATCCCAGGAGCTCACACTCTAATCTCCTATCACACACAATGTATCATCACTCCCATCATCCCTGACCCCAGGAGCTGACACTCTAATCTCCTATCACACACACTGTATCATCACTCCCATCATCCTTCCTGACCCCAGGAGCTCACACTCTAATCTCCTATCACACACAATGTATCATCACTCCCATCATCCTCCCTGATCCCAGGAGCTCACACTCTAATCTCCTATCACACACACTGTATCATCACTCCCATCATCCCTGACCCCAGGAGCTCCCACTCTAATCTCCTATCACACACACTGTATCATCACTCCCATCATCCCTGACCCCAGGAGCTCACACTCTAATCTCCTATCACACAATGTATCATCACTCCCATCATCCCTGACCCCAGGAGCTCACACTCTAATCTCCTATCATACACAGGGTATCATCACTCCCATCATCCCTGATGGCCCAAATTTAATTTCTCTATATTACACCATGTATTGCTCACATCATTCCTCACCATAGGAGCTAACAATCTAATCTCCCCACCTCACAAACAATGTATTCCTCATGCCTGTCCTATCCCCAGGAGCTCACTATCCAGTCTTGTTATCCCACACAGACTGGATCACACCCATCATCCCTGGCTGGCCCTCACAAAATATTCTCCCTCTCAGACAAGGAAACATTGGAAACAGGAACTGAGATACATAAAGGCGACCTCCACCTCTCTCTTTACTTATCCCTCTCAATAAAGGTAACACACAATTCTTGGTCACAAAGCAGTAAACAGTCTCAATACTTAAAGGGGTACTCCACTGAGACATAACTTTTGATATGTTGCTACCCGTGGTGAGACTAACAATTCCTTCCATACTTGTTATTATCCATTCAGTCTCCTTCCCCCAGTTGTCAGCTGCTGCTTTCTGCTGAAGGCACAAAAATCTGTGTGTGAGCCATCAGCAACTTTACCTCAGATTAACCCACCCAGCATTAGGAAGAAGCTACAATGTTGCAGATACAGCCTGCCAGGGACTTGTTTAGGGGGAGAAGAAGGGAGGGGGAGAAAGAGAGAAAAGCTCACACACAGATTTTTTTTGTTTCAGCAGAAAGCAGCAGCTGAGAACTGGGGGA
Organism: Dendropsophus ebraccatus; assembly: GCF_027789765.1. Taxonomy (NCBI): domain Eukaryota; kingdom Metazoa; phylum Chordata; class Amphibia; order Anura; family Hylidae; genus Dendropsophus; species Dendropsophus ebraccatus. Next base: position 9,452,086 of record NC_091462.1, on the reverse strand, counting down.
AGGAGACTGAATAGATAATAACAAGTATGGAAGGAATTGTTAGTCTCATCGTGGGCAGCAACATATCAAAAGTTATGTTTCAGTGGAATACCCCCTTAAATCACAAGGGAGCTCCCTGACATAGCTGAGGTGGGGTCCCTCTCTTCATTAACTGGTTAGGACAGGGCCGAACAGTCGTAGTCCATACAGTCCTTCTTCACATGGGTTCTGACACGTCTAGTACTCGAGTGCAGACAACGTGAGATGTAGCTCCCTCCATTCCCCTGTTGAATAGGTCTGGACGAAAGTCCAGGGGGTCCTAGAGGACAGTCAGGTCTTTGTGCAATTTAAAGGGGTGGTCTAGGCTGCCAGTAACCGAGCATCTCCTCTCCTCAGTTTGGGTGTAGAGGTTTTGCAGTTCACTTCCAATAGAGCTGAATTGTAATACCACACACAACCTGAGGACAGTGGCGGCGTTGTTTCTGTAAGAAAATAGCTGGGAGTTTTGTATGACTTGCAGGAGCTGGAGCTTCATGTGTACCCAAGGGTTTCAAGGCCTAAACTAGAGTATGGCGGCTGGCGGCACCTTACCTCTCACCTCTTTACTCAGCAGTTTACCTCCTTTTCCTACCAACAGGATATTCTCTCTCAGATCTGGGAGGGGATCGGACAGTGCGAAGGGTCCCCCACTTTCTAGGGATCTCGTATGTGAATATCTCACTTGCTTCTGGTCTTAATACAAAATAACCACTAGGTGGCACCAGCATTCTCAGTACACAGACAGAACCTCCTCAGTGTAGATACATTGCAGAACATGCCAACACAATGAGGGACGTAACACAAAAGTGATAAACGTGAGGATGACACGTCCGACAACCAGGAAGCAACAAGAACAACATGTGACCCGCGCCATCCAGATAAACTCCATTCCAACCCCTGGGTCAGGTGGGGAAGGATGGAGCCTGTCTTCCTATTGCAGTAACTCACAGTCAGTGACCAGCACAGTGAATCAGTCCCATGGGGTCCCTGACAGGACCGGTCACATATCTGGACACAGTCTGTGCTGGGGGAGCAGTTATTATATTACAGCTGCTATGAATAATATGTGATGTGTCCCCTGTATGTAGAGAAGAGACGCGGCACAGGCTGATCGGGAAACAGGGGCGTAGCAGCTGCAACAGGGCCCGTCTCATCAGGGGGCCCCATGGCCTGCTCCTGCAATACACTGGGCCCCTGAGCCGTCATCGTTTGCAGCACTAGGTGACCGAGCGGCCTTTCTGGGTTCTGCAAATGTCTCTTTGTGACATCTACAGTGGCTTGGGAAAGATCACATCAGATGGCGGTGGTATATACAGATCCTCCAGTCTATGGAGTATACGGGTTATTGTGGTGGTATATACAGATCCTCCAGTGGGTGTTGATGAGGACAGGGCTGGAGATCAATCTGTCATGATTAAGCAAGAATGACACCACTGGACACTTTAAAAGGAGGCTGGTGCTTGGCATCATTGTTTCTCTTCTGTTAACCATGGCTGTCTCTAAAGAAACACGTGCAGTCATCATTGCAATGCACAAAAATGGCCGAACAGGGAAGAGTATCGCAGCTAGAAAGATTGCACCTCAGTCAACAGTCTATAACATCATCAAGAACTTCAAGGAGAGAGGTTCCATTGTTGCCAAAAAGGCTCCAGGGCGCCCAAGACCAGCAAACACCAGGACCGTCTCTTAAGTGTGGTCAGCTGCGGGATGGGGCTACCAGCAGTGCAGAGCTTGTTCAGGAATGGCAGCAGGCAGGTGTGAGGGCATCTGCACTGTGCACTGTGAGACTGCGGAGACTCTTGAAGCAAGGCCTGGTCTCAAGGAGGGCAGCAAATAAGGCTAGGTTCACACTGCGTTTTCAGCATCCGTTTAACGGATCCGGTTTTTTTAACAGTCAAAAAAGTAGTGTCAACAGTACTTTATTGTGCGTAAAAAAAAAAACGCATCCGCTTTAATCCGTTTTTTTTTATAATGGAAGTCAATGGAAAAACGGATCAAAAACGGATGCACACAAATGCATCCGTTTTTTGCAATCCGTTTTTTTGCTGAAAAACGGATGCTGAAAACGCAGTGTGAACCTAGCCTAAGCCACTTCTCTCCTGAAAAAACATCAGGGACAGACTGATATTCTGCAAAAGGTCCAGGGAGTGGACTGCTGGGGACTGGGGGAAAGGTCCAGGGAGTGGACTGCTGGGGACTGGGGGAAAGGTCCAGGGAGTGGACTGCTGGGGACTGGGGGAAAAGTCCAGGGAGTGGACTGCTGAGGACTGGGGGAAAGGTCCAGGGAGTGGACTGCTGAGGGCTGGGGGAAAGGTCCAGGGAGTGGACTGCTGAGGACTGGGGGAAAGGTCCAGGGAGTGGACTGCTGAGGACTGGGGGAAAGGTCCAGGGAGTGGACTGCTGAGGACTGGGGGAAAGGTCCAGGGAGTGGACTGCTGAGGACTGGGGGAAAGGTCCAGGGAGTGGACTGCTGGGGACTGGGGGAAAGTCATTGTCTCTGAGGAATCCCCTTTCTGATTGTTTGGGACATCTGGAAAACAGCTTATTCGGAGAAGACGAGGTGAGCGCTACCACCAGTCTTGTCTCATGCCAACTGTAACCGGCATCCTGAAACCATTCATGTGTGGGGTTGCTTCTCAGCCAAGGGAATCGGCTCTCTCACAGTCTTGCCTATAAACACAGCCATGAATAAAGAATGGTACCAGAATGTCCTCCAAGAGCAACCTCTCCCAACCGTCCAAGAGCAGTTTGGCCATCAACAATGCCTTTTCCAGCATGATGGAGCACCTTGCCATAAAGCAAAGGGGATAACTAAATGGCTCAGGGAACAAAACATAGAGATTTTGGGTCCATGGCCAGGAAACTCCCCAGATCTTAATCCCATTGAGAACTTGTGGTCAATCATCAAGAGACGGGTGGACAAACAAAAACCAACAAATTCTGACAGAATGCAAGCATTAATTGTGCAAGAATGGACGGCTATCAGTCAGGATTTGGTCCAGAAGTGGATTGAGAGCAGCCGGGGAGAATTGCAGAGGTCCTGAAGAAGAAGGCGCAACACTGCAAATATTGACTTGCTGCAGTAACTCATCTAACTGTCAGTATAAGCTTTTGTTACTCATAATATGATTGCAATTATATCTCTGTATGTGATAAAAACATCTGACAAACACATAAAAACCAGAGGGCAGAGGATCATGGGAAAATATCAGATTTGTGTCATTCTCAAAACTTTTGGCCATGACTGTACGGTTATAGTGATGGTATATACAGATCCTCCAGCCTCTCCTCTATGGAGTATACAGGTTATTGTGGTGGTATATACAGATCCTCCAGCCTCTCCTCTATGGAGTATACAGGTTATTGTGGTGGTATATACAGATCCTCCAGTCTATGGAGTATACGGTTATTGTGGTGGTATATACAGATCCTCCAGTCTATGGAGTATACGGTTATTGTGGTGGTATATACAGATCCTCCAGTCTATGGAGTATACGGTTATTGTGGTGGTATATACAGATCCTCCAGTCTATGGAGTATACGGTTATTGTGGTGGTATATACAGATCCTCCAGTCTATGGAGTATACGGTTATTGTGGTGGTATATACAGATCCTCCAGTCTATGGAGTATACGGTTATTGTGGTGGTATATACAGATCCTCCAGTCTATGGAGTATACGGTTATTGTGGTGGTATATACAGATCCTCCAGTCTATGGAGTATACGGTTATTGTGGTGGTATATACAGATCCTCCAGTCTATGGAGTATACGGTTATTGTGGTGGTATATACAGATCCTCCAGTCTATGGAGTATACGGTTATTGTGGTGGTATATACAGATCCTCCAGTCTATGGAGTATACGGTTATTGTGGTGGTATATACAGATCCTCCAGTCTGCTTTTCTGTGTTTTCTATCCACTCCTGGCTTTGGTTGAAAAATCCTGTGTGTGAACACAGCCTAAGGGTACAAACACACACACCGTATACAGCAAATACGCAGCAGATTAGATCTAAATAACTGAACACAGCATCAAATCTGCTGCGTATCTGCTGTGTGTGTTTGTACCCTAAGGGGGGCATTCCCATCCCCTCAATCACAAAGTCAGCAATGCTTTACAGCAGCTAAATTTGTTTCACTTTCTGGCCAGATCAATAGTCCCAGCCTACCTCAGCTGGGCTGTACTAGTATATCACCTGTTTGATGGCACACTGCAATACATGTGTTGCATTGAACTGTATGAGCAAACAAATGACTCCTTATACAAGTCTCCTAGGGGCTCAAAAGTGTAAATAAATAAATAAATAATCAGCCCCGATATGGATCTTAAATGTAAGTGAAAAATCTGAACTTGCCAGGTCAGGAAGGAGTTAAAGGGATGAGAGATGGGAAAAAAATTCAATTTTTATACATGAGAAAACTTGTGTCGGAGGTTTAGTGAACTCTCCCACAGTCTATTAGACAGTCGTAGAGCGTCTCATTATACGATGACGATCTTTATTTACATCTGACCAGACGACATCTTCACATGTGAGTCAGGACATGTCACCCGCTAATCTGATGAGACACCCAGAAACCGGATCTCACAGATAAGAGACAGCCTGGGATGGAGCATTCCTAAGAGACAGTCAGGAATGCTCCATCCCGGGCGGATCTGCTCTGTCGTAATCTCAGGGTTCTGTTTAGGCCAGGTTCACACGTACGGTATCCACAGTGGATTTCACGCTGCGAGTTTGCAGCAAAATCCGCTGCGGATACAATCCCTGTCACTTTCAATGAGAGTACATACTGGCAGGGGGATGGTCATCCCGCAGTGAGTATAAAAGCCAGCCCCATTAACCCCCCACCCGCCGGGAACAGACTTTACCTGTTTCACGCTCCAGCTGCATCTGAGACTCTCGGTCCCCATAGGTCCCGCTCAGCCAATCAGTGCATGGCCCCGCCGCAGTCACTGATTGGCTGCGCGGGACCTCAGAGAGCCTGGAGCCTCAGATGGAGCTGTAGCATGGACCACGCAGGAGGTATACGAGTATACGCAGGTGGAGTAGGTGGTATACGAGTATACGCAGGTGGAGTAGGTGGTATACGAGTATACGCAGGTGGAGTAGGTGGTATACGAGTATACGCAGGTGGAGTAGGTGGTATACGAGTATACGCAGGTGGAGTAGGTGGTATACGAGTATACGCAGGTGGAGTAGGTGTTATACGAGTATACGCAGGTGGAGTAGGTAGTATACGAGTATACGCAGGTGGTATACGAGTATACGCAGGTGGAGTAGGTGGTATACGAGTATACGCAGGTGGAGTAGGTGGTATACGAGTATACGCAGGTGGAGTAGGTGGTATACGAGTATACGCAGGTGGAGTAGGTGGTATACGAGTATACGCAGGTGGAGTAGGTGGTTTACGAGTATACGCAGGTGGAGTAGGTGTTATACGAGTATACGCAGGTGGAGTAGGTGGTATACGAGTATACGCAGGTGGTATACGAGTATACCCAGGTGGAGTAGGTGGTATACTAGTATACGCAGGTGGAGTAGGTGGTATACGAGTATACGCAGGTGGAGTAGGTGGTATACGAGTATACGCAGGTGGAGTAGGTGGTATACGAGTATACGCAGGTGGAGTAGGTGGTACACGAGTATACGCAGGTGGAGTAGGTGGTATACGAGTATACGCAGGTGGAGTAGGTGGTATACGAGTATACGCAGGTGGAGTAGGTGGTATAAGAGTATACGCAGGTGGAGTAGGTGGTATACGAGTATACGCAGGTGGAGTAGGTGGTATACGAGTATACGCAGGTGGAGCATAGGTATATGCAGGTGGAGCAGGAGGTATACAAGTACACGCAGGTGGAGCAGGTGGTATACGAGTATACACAGGTGGAGCAGTAAGTATGCGAAGCCAGTATACAAGTATACGCAGGTGGAGCATAGGTATATGCAGGTGGAGCAGTAGGTAAACGAGTATATGCAGGTGGAGCAGGAGGTATACAAGTACACACAGGTGGTAAACGTATATAGGCAGGTGAAGCAGGAGGTATACGAATATATGCAGGTGGAGCTGGAGATAAACTACTATACGCAGGTGGAGCAGGTGGTATACGAATATACGCAGGTGGAGCTGGAGGTATATGCAGCCAGTATACATGTATACGCAGGTGGAGCAGATAGTATACAAGTATACGCAGGTGGAGCAGATAGTATACGAGTATACGCTGGTGGAGCAGATAGTATACGAGTATACGCTGGTGGAGCAGATAGTATACGAGTATACACAGGTGGAGTTAGTTCGCTGTGAAGTATTCCCTTTGTTCTTATCTATTATAATCCGTCTCATTATCAGATCGGGGGGGGGGGTCAGTGGATCCAGGAATCAGGCTGCTCTGGCTGAACTTGTTGCATTCCGCCCTCTGGCCTCACGTGTCCCGGGATCGGCCGTCAGCGCTGTGGAATCCGCCGCACACTTCCTCAGATAGTGGATCAGTGCCGATTGTCAGTGTGCAGTATGATGGGAGTTGTAGTCTCAGAGCGGCAGGAGAGATGCAGTTTGCTGCGCACAGGTTTATAGGGTTAATATGAGGATCGGTCATGTGACGGTGGATGAGTACATTAACCCCGTCCAGTCCGGCGGGTTTCTCACTTTCTTCCCCGGACTCTCCTCCGATGAGGAATGATCTGCATTCTGGGTGATCAACATTCCAGGGACTCCGCATTCTCCACCATCCGCCCTGTGACACAACAGCGCGGAATCTGGAGCAGTGACGGAGCGGCACATACCTGAGGGCGCGTCACCTCACGCACATGGCGCAGACACTACCGCCTCCTGTCATGTCTTCCTTCTACCCTCCCCCGCACTCTCATCACCTGAGACTCAACACCACTGTCCTGATACAAAGCTCCGAACCCTCTGCTGTACTACAGACTACAGTGAGCGCCCCCTAGTGCTGCACTTATCAGACCTTATGTGAGGAGCAGTCACCATAGCAACCAACCAGAATGCTCATTTCTAATAAGACCTGTAAAGAATGAGCGCTGGCATCTGACTGGTCGCTATGGTGACTGCTCCTCCACACAAGGCCTCATAAATCCCCCAATGCCTCAGCTGTGGAGATCCAACATGGCCGCCGCCTGTACTGCCGAGAACAAATAACTCTGAAAATATATCAAACATATAAAACCATAACATGGCAAATGATGGGAGTCACAGCCCCCGGCTACTACTCCCCTCATTATCTCACAAGCCGCCATGTATCATTGTAACAACACCTCCTCCAGTACAGGGGGCCACAGCAAGCACAGTGACAGGAGGGGTACAGGGGGCCACAGCAAGCACAGTGACAGGAGGGATACAGGGGGCCACAGTAACAGGAGGGATACAGGGGCCACAGCAAGCACAGTGAAAGGAGGGATACATGGGGCCACGGTGACAGGAGGGGTACAGGGGGCCACAGCAAGCACAGTGACAGGAAGGATACATGGGGCCACAGTGACAGGAGGGGTACAGGGGGCCACAGCGACAGGAGGGATACATGGGGCCACGGTGACAGGAGGGATACAGGGGGCCACAGCAAACACAGTGACAGGAGGGATACAGGGGGCCACAGCAAGCACAGTGACAGGAGGGATACAGGGGGCCACAGTAACAGGAGGGATACAGGGGGCCACAGCAAGCACAGTGACAGGAGGGATACAGGGGCCCACGGTGACAGGAGGGGTACAGGGGGCCACAGCAAGCACAGTGACAGGAGGGATACATGGGGCCACGGTGACAGGAGGGGTACAGGGGGCCACAGCAAGCACAGTGACAGGAGGGGTACAGCGGGCCACAGTGACAGGAGGGGTACAGGGCCACAGCAAGCACAGTGACAGGAGGGGTACAGGGGGCCACGGTGACAGGAGGGGTATAGGGGGCCACAGCAAGCACAGTGACAGGAGGGGTACAGGGGGCCACAGTGACATGAGGGGTACAGGGCCACAGCAAGCACAGTGACAGGAGGGGTACAGCGGGCCACAGTGACAGGAGGGGTACAGGGGGCCACAGCGACAGGAGGGGTACAGGGGGCCACGGTGACAGGAGGGATACAGGGGGCCACAGCAAGCACAGTGACAGGAGGGGTACAGGGGGCCACAGCAAGCACAGTGACAGGAGGGGTACAGGGGGCCACAGTAAGCACAGTGACAGGAGGGATACAGGGGGCCACGGTGACAGGAGGGGTATAGGGGGCCACAGCAAGCACAGTGACAGGAGGGGTACAGGGGGCCACAGCAAGCACAGTGACAGGAGGGGTACAGGGGGCCACAGTAAGCACAGTGACAGGAGGGATACAGGGGGCCACGGTGACAGGAGGAGTACAGGGGGCCACGGTGACAGGAGGCCACAGCAAGCACAGTGACAGAAGGGATACAAGGGGCCACAGCAAGCACAGTGACAGGAAGGATACAGGGGGCCACAGTGACAGGAGGTATACAGGGGGCCACAGCAAGCACAGTGACAGGAAGGATGCAGGGGGCCACAGTGACAGGAGGTATACAGGGGGCCACAGCAAGCACAGTGACAGGAAGGATACAGGGGGCCACAGCAAGCACAGTGACAGGAAGGATACAGGGGGCCACAGCAAGCACAGTGACAGGAGGGATACAGGGGGCCACGGTGACAGGAGGGGTATAGGGGGCCACAGCAAGCACAGTGACAGGAGGGGTACAGGGGGCCACAGTGACAGGAGGGGTACAGGGCCACAGCAAGCACAGTGACAGGAGGGGTACAGCGGGCCACAGTGACAGGAACGATACATGGGGCCACAGTGACAGGAGGGGTACAGGGGGCCACAGCGACAGGAGGGGTACAGGGGGCCACAGCGACAGGAGGGATACATGGGGCCACGGTGACAGGAGGGATACAGGGGGCCACAGCAAGCACAGTGACAGGAGGGGTACAGGGGGCCACAGCAAGCACAGTGACAGGAGGGGTACAGGGGGCCACAGTAAGCACAGTGACAGGAGGGATACAGGGGGCCACGGTGACAGGAGGGGTATAGGGGGCCACAGCAAGCACAGTGACAGGAGGGGTACAGGGGGCCACAGCAAGCACAGTGACAGGAGGGGTACAGGGGGCCACAGTAAGCACAGTGACAGGAGGGATACAGGGGGCCACGGTGACAGGAGGAGTACAGGGGGCCACGGTGACAGGAGGCCACAGCAAGCACAGTGACAGAAGGGATACAAGGGGCCACAGCAAGCACAGTGACAGGAAGGATGCAGGGGGCCACAGTGACAGGAGGTATACAGGGGGCCACAGCAAGCACAGTGACAGGAAGGATGCAGGGGGCCACAGTGACAGGAGGTATACAGGGGGCCACAGCAAGCACAGTGACAGGAAGGATACAGGGGGCCACAGCAAGCACAGTGACAGGAAGGATACAGGGGGCCACAGCAAGCACAGTGACAGGAGGGATACAGGGGGCCACAGCAAGCACAGTGACAGGAGGGATACAGGGGGCCACAGCAAGCACAGTGACAGAAGGGGTACAGGGGGCCACAGTGACAGGAGGGGTAGGGGGCCACAGCAACAGGAGGGATACAGGGGGCCACAGCAAGCACAGTGAAAGGAGGGGTACAGGGGGCCACAGTGACAGGAGGGGTACGGGGCCACAGTGACAGGAGGGATACAGGGGGCCACAGCAAGCACAGTGACAGGAGGGGTACAGGGGGCCACAGTAACAGGAGGGGTACGGGGCCACAGTGACAGGAGGTATACAGGGGGCCACAGCAAGTACAGTGACAGGAAGGATGCAGGGGGCCACAGTGACAGGAGGCATACAGGGGGCCACAGCAAGCACAGTGACAGGAGGAGTACGGGGCCACAGTGACAGGAGGGATACAGGGGGCCACAGCAAGCACAGTGACAGGAGGGATACATGGGGCCACGGTGACAGGAGGGGTACAAGGGGCCACGGCAAGCACAGTGACAGGAAGGATGCAGGGGGCCACAGTGACAGGAGGTATACAGGGGGCCACAGCAAGCACAGTGACAGGAAGGATGCAGGGGGCCACAGTGACAGGAAGGATACAGGGGGCCACAGCAAGCACAGTGACAGGAAGGATACAGGGGGCCACAGCAAGCACAGTGACAGGAAGGATACAGGGGGCCACAGCAAGCACAGTGACAGGAGGGATACAGGGGGCCACAGCAAGCACAGTGACAGGAGGGATACAGGGGGCCACGGTGACAGGAGGGGTACAGGGGGCCACAGCAAGCACAGTGACAGGAGGGGTACAGGGGGCCACAGCAAGCACAGTGACAGGAGGGATACAGGGGGCCACAGCAAGCACAGTGACAGGAGGGATACAGGGGGCCACAGCAAGCACAGTGACAGGAGGGATACAGGGGGCCACGGTGACAGGAGGGGTACAGGGGGCCACAGCAAGCACAGTGACAGGAGGGGTACAGGGGGCCACAGTGACAGGAGGGGTAGGGGGCCACAGCGACAGGAGGGATACAGGGGGCCACAGCAAGCACAGTGAAAGGAGGGGTACAGGGGGCCACAGTGACAGGAGGGGTACGGGGCCACAGCGACAGGAGGGATACAGGGGGCCACAGCAAGCACAGTGACAGGAGGGGTACAGGGGGCCACAGTGACAGGAGGGGTACGGGGCCACAGTGACAGGAGGTATACAGGGGGCCACAGTGACAGGAGGGGTACGGGGCCACAGTGACAGGAGGTATACAGGGGGCCACAGCAAGTACAGTGACAGGAAGGATGCAGGGGGCCACAGTGACAGGAGGGATACAGGGGGCCACAGCAAGCACAGTGACAGGAGGGATACATGGGGCCACGGTGACAGGAGGGGTACAGGGGGCCACAGCAAGCACAGTGACAGGAGGGGTACAGCGGGCCACAGTGACAGGAGGGGTACGGGGCCACAGCAAGCACAGTGACAGGAGGGATACAGGGGGCCACGGTGACAGGAGGCCACAGCAAGCACAGTGACAGGAGGGATACAAGGGGCCACAGCAAGCACAGTGACAGGAAGGATGCAGGGGGCAACAGTGACAGGAGGTATACAGGGGGCCACAGCAAGCACAGTGACAGGAAGGATGCAGGGGGCCACAGTGACAGGAGGTATACAGGGGGCCACAGCAAGCACAGTGACAGGAAGGATGCAGGGGGCCACAGTGACAGGAGGGATACAGGGGGCCACAGCAAGCACAGTGACAGGAGGGATACAGGGGGCCACAGCAAGCACAGTGACAGGAGGGATACAGGGGGCCACAGCAAGCACAGTGACAGGAGGGATACAGGGGGCCACAGCAAGCACAGTGACAGGAGGGATACAGGGGACCACGGTGACAGGAGGGGTACAGGGGGCCACAGCAAGCACAGTGACAGGAGGGGTACAGGGGGCCACAGCAAGCACAGTGACAGGAGGGGTACAGGGGGCCACTGTGACAGGAGGGGTACGGGGCCACAGCGACAGGAGGGATACAGGGGGCCATGGCAGCAAGGGGGGGGGGGGGGGGGGTTACAGGAGGCCAGGGTGAAAGGAAAAGTACGAGGGCCATAGAAACATGAGCGGTACAGGGGGCCACAGCAAGCACAGTGACAGGAAGGATATAGGGGGCCATGGCAGCAAGGGGGGGTACAGGGGGCCAGGGTGAAAGGAAAGGTACGAGGGCCATAGAAACATGAGGGGTAGGGGGGGCCACAACGACAGGAGGGGTAGAGGGGGCCATAGAAACATGAGGGGTACAGGGGGCAAAGGTGACAGGAGGGGTACAGGAAGGACAAACAAGGGGGCAAAGGTGACAGGAGGGGTACAGGAAGGACAAACAAGGGGGCAAAGGTGACAGGAGGGGTACAGGAAGGACAAACAAGGGGCCAGAGTACTAGGAGGGGTACAGGAAGGACAAACAAGGGGCCAGAGTACTAGGAGGGGTACAGGAAGGATACATCCCATCAATTTTTGGGGCAGCCATGTTATTTCCAAGTAAATGCGGCTTCCAGCAAAAGTGGAAAATCTGAGAAATAATAAAAGCGCCGCCACCAGGGGGCACCATAGCTGAAGGGTCAGGAGAGGTCATGTGACCACCACTCGTCACAAGGAGAGGACGCCATCATTGGGTCTTTTTCTGGTGATTTTCTTTCCATTTTTGCCTGTTTTTCTGGTCATTTTCCTTTCACTTTCGCTGTTCTGTAACTTTTCGCCATTCCGGATTTTCTCTCCCTTTTCCCTTTATTATAGTTATACTTTCCGCCACGGTCTCCGGTGATTTTCATCGTTATAATATTTGTCGCCTTTGTCTCCTTATTTGCGGGGTTTTCACCATATTAGACTTTTTGCCGCCATCTCCGCTTTCTTATTTTCCCCATAGTAGAACACTTTACGTTTTTTTCCCTCTTCTGGTGATTTTCTCTCCCGTTCCGTCTTATAACTTGTCGCCATTTCGGATTTCCTCTTCCCTTTGATCGTATTATACTTTGTTGCCATTGGTTAGTGCGGTTTTTGTATTTACTTCTCGCAGGAATGTCGCACTGCCATAAAGTGACTGCTGCAAATCTTAGATGTTCCTCTGATGACAGGTGTTGTGGTGGTGACCCGCTCCCTCCTCCCGGGGGTTGTGGTGGTGACCCGCTCCCTCCTCCTGGTGGTGACCCGCTCCCTCCTCCTGGTGGTGACCCGCTCCCTCCTCCTGGATGCTGGGGGTTGTGGTGGTGACCCGCTCCCTCCTGGGGGTTGTGGTGGTGACCCGCTCCCTCCTCCTGGGGGTTGTGGTGGTGACCCGCTCCCTCCTCCTGGATGCTGGGGGTTGTGGTGGTGACCCGCTCCCTCCTCCCGGGGGTTGTGGTGGTGACCCGCTCCCTCCTCTTGGGGGTTGTGGTGGTGACCCGCTCCCTCCTGGGGGTTGTGGTGGTGACCCGCTCCCTCCCGGTGGTTGTGGTGGTGACCCGCTCCCTCCTCCTGGATGTTGGGGGTGTAGTGGTGACCCGCTCCCTCCTGGGGGTTGTGGTGGTGACCCGCTCCCTCCTCCCGGGGGGTGGGGGTGGTGACCCGCTCCCTCCTCCTGGATGCTGGGGGTTGTGGTGGTGACCCGCTCCCTCCTCCCGGGGGTTGTGGTGGTGACCCGCTCCCTCCTCCCGGGGGGTGGGGGTGGTGACCCGCTCCCTCCTCCTGGATGCTGGGGGTTGTGGTGGTGACCCGCTCCCTCCTCCCGGGGGTTGTGGTGGTGACCCGCTCCCTCCTCCCGGGGGTTGTGGTGGTGACCCGCTCCCTCCTCCCGGGGGTTGTGGTGGTGACCCGCTCCCTCCTCCTGGATGTTGGGGGTGTAGTGGTGACCCGCTCCCTCCTCCCGGGGGGTGTAGTGGTGACCCGCTCCCTCCTCCCGGGGGTTGTGGTGGTGACCCGCTCCCTCCTCCTGGATGCTGGGGGTTGTGGTGGTGACCCGCTCCCTCCTCCTGGATGCTGGGGGGTTGTGGTGGTGACCCGCTCCCTCCTCCCGAGGGTTGTGGTGGTGACCCGCTCCCTCCTCCTGGATGCTGGGGGTTGTGGTGGTGACCCGCTCCATCCTCCCGGGGGTTGTGGTGGTGACCCGCTCCCTCCTCCTGGTGGTGACCCGCTCCCTCCTCCTGGATGCTGGGGGTTGTGGTGGTGACCCGCTCCCTCCTGGGGGTTGTGGTGGTGACCCGCTCCCTCCTCCTGGATGCTGGGGGTTGTGGTGGTGACCCGCTCCCTCCTCCCGGTGGTTGTGGTGGTGACCCGCTCCCTCCTCCTGGGGGTTGTGGTGGTGACCCGCTCCCTCCTCCTGGATGCTGGGGGTTGTGGTGGTGACCCGCTCCCTCCTCCTGGGGGTTGTGGTGGTGACCCGCTCCCTCCTCCTGGATGCTGGGGGTTGTGGTGGTGACCCGCTCCCTCCTGGGGGTTGTGGTGGTGACCCGCTCCCTCCTCCTGGGGGTTGTGGTGGTGACCCGCTCCCTCCTCCTGGTGGTGACCCGCTCCCTCCTCCCGCACAGTGTGGGTGCGCCCGGCCGGGTGTGTCGGGGGGCGGGGCTCCTCCTGTCACCTGGAGTTGTTGTCCCGGGCGGGTCACTCTGTGCCCGGCATCCCAGGTGACATGTCGGGCGTCGCTCAGCCATGAGGAGGCAGCAGCAGCAGGAGGAGGAGGCGGTGGCGGGTGAGCAGGGTCCCGGTGGCCCGCAGGGGGGCTGTCCTCTGCCCGGTGACCCGCTGCCCGTGCTGCTCGGGCTGGTGCGGCCGCTCTGCCGGGTGTTGCTGCTCCTGTTACCCGTCTATGTCTCCGGGCGGATCGGGCTCAGCCTCTCCTGGGTTTTCTTCGCACTTTTCCTCTGGATTTTCTGGAGCCGAAACAAGAAGTCAAAGTTGGCCCGAATGCGGGCGGCCTGGGATCTGCTGGACAACGAGAGCCAGGAGGTGACCCGCGGGCTGAACGCCCAACAGCTGCCCGCCTGGGTGAGTGAGGAGGGGGCGGGGCGACCACCCGCGGGAGATTATAGCTTTATAATGGACGAGTGCCGGGGGATTATAATGGACGAGTGCCGGGGGATTATAATGGACGAGTGCCTGGGGGATTATAATGGACGAGTGCCGGGTGATTATAATGGACGAGTGCCGGGGATTATAATGGACGAGTGCCGGGTGATTATAATGGACGAGTGCCTGGGGGATTATAATGGACGAGTGCCGGGTGATTATAATGGACGAGTGCCGGGGGGATTATAATGGACGAGTGCCGGGTGATTATAATGGACGAGTGCCGGGGGGATTATAATGGACGAGTGCCTGGGGGATTATAATGGACGAGTGCCGGGTGATTATAATGGACGAGTGCCGGGGATTATAATGGACGAGTGCCGGGTGATTATAATGGACGAGTGCCGGGGGGATTATAATGGACGAGTGCCTGGGGGATTATAATGGACGAGTGCCGGGGGATTATAATGGACGAGTGCCTGGGGATTATAATGGGTGAGTGCTTGGTGATTATAATGGACGAGTGACGGGGGATTATAATGGACGAGTGCCGGGGGATTATAATGGACGAGTGCCTGGGGGATTATAATGGACGAGTGCCTGGGGGATTATAATGGACGAGTGCCTGGGGGATTATAATGGACGAGTGCCGGGGGATTATAATGGACGAGTGCCGGGGGATTATAATGGACGAGTGCCGGGGATTATAATGGACGAGTGCCGGGGGATTATAATGGACGAGTGCCGGGGGATTATAATGGACGAGTGCCTGGGGGATTATAATGGACGAGTGCCTGGGGGATTATAATGGACGAGTGCCTGGGGGATTATAATGGACGAGTGCCGGGGGATTATAATGGACGAGTGCCTGGGGGATTATAATGGACGAGTGCCTGGGGGATTATAATGGATGAGTGCCGGGGAATTATAATGGATGAGTGTCTGCGGGATTATAATGGACGAGTGCCGGGTGATTATAATGGATGAGTGCTGGGGAATTATAATGGATGAGTGTTTGCGGGATTATAATGGATGACTGCCAGGGGATTATAATGGACGAGTGTCGGGAGATTATAATGGACGAGTGCCTGGTGATTATAATGGACGAGTGTCGGGAGATTATAGCCTTATAATGGACGAGTGGGTTTCAAGTGATTCTAATTGATCTGAGATTGTTGTGGTGATAATAATGTTATAATGGAGGCGTTGGTGTCTAGAGATTATAATGTAATGTATGTGTATGTCAGGTGATTATACTGGATGTTGGGGTGTCAGGTGATTATACTGGATGTTGGGGTGTCAGGTGATTATACTGGATGTTGGGGTGTCAGGTGATTATACTGGCTGTGTTGGGGTGTCAGGTGATTATACTGGCTGTATTGGGGTGTCAGGTGATTATACTGGCTGTGTTGGGGTGTCAGGTGATTATACTGGCTGTGTTGGTGCCAGGTGGTAATTATAATGTACGTCTCCTCTCGGCCGTCTTCTCACACTCTGCCTCCTGTGTTATTGGCTGAGATGATTCCTATTATTGCTGGTTGTGGTGCAGATCGGCCGGCAGGAGTGTGAGCGCCATCCGCTGGTTATATGCCGCATCTGTGGTTTGTTGGGTCTCTCTGTGGAACGCTGCTCTCTGATTGGTTGTTCTCCTCTTCATGCTCCTGAGATCTCCTCTGCTGGTTTTCCATTGGTCGCTGTTCTTCCTCAGGATGTATATATATATCTATAGGCCGCCCAGGGGTGATCTCAGGTCACACACCTCACTGCTGGGGTTTCACAATCACAGTAACAATGAGACAATAGATGATGTAGATCGTATACATGACGTAGCATCATATACATTATATACATCACAGGGAGCTCCACCCCAGACTACAGGCCGCAGCCACCATGTTACATGTTCAGGGGAACCCCAAGAACTCCACCCCAGACTACAGGCCGCAGCCACCATGTTACATGTGCAGGGGAACCCCAAGAACTCCACCCCAGACTACAGGCCGCAGCCACCATGTTACATGTTCAGGGGAACCCCGAGAACTCCACCCCAGACTACAGGCCGCAGCCACCATGTTACATGTTCAGGTTCATGTCTGTAAGATTAGAAAGAGACTGAACAAGTATGGCCTGGAAGGAAGAGTTGCCAGGAGAGAAGATCATGGCCGCACAGATTGTATGTAAGCCACAGGACCTCACAGGAGCAGGACACCTTTAGCCGACCATGAACTCTCTGTATACCCCGATATTCCAGAGTCAGACATGGAGCGTATGTTCAACATTCAAAGCCGAAACTGGGTCATGTGACCGGATGATGATCCCGAGCACAACAGTAAAGAATCCGAATCCAAACCTGAACCCAAAATGCAAAGAGATCTGTGTATAAACCAGTGCGACAACCCTCAAGGTCCTGAAGAAGAGTGGGACAAAAGGGACTAATGGGTTATAGGGGAACCCATCCTGCCAATCATGGCTGCTCCAGGGGTCCGCAAGCTGCTTCATCTCTGGTAAATTAATCCCTCTTACTTTCTGCGGAAGCCATAAGGCTGCAGCTTGGTCTTCACTCACCATTGTGGCCAGGGCCGGCTCCAGGTTTTCGCGGGCCCTTGGACGAATTAGCCTTAGCGGGCCCCTTTGTGGAGCAAATCATGTGGCCACAGCACTGAAATCTTCCGGCATCTTGTCAGCTCTTTCCTTTCTTGATTGGCAGAGCAGAAAGCCAATGACTTTTTGTCCTTTAAATCATAGCACTGAATTTAACTATATGTGTTCCTCAGGAGCACATACAGTAAAAGGCTGACACCGGCAAGGGGTCCACTACAGCCAATGCATATTTATTTTGCAGACAGCATTTACGAGTGCAGTGTTCAGTGGGCAACCTGCCTGTGTGGGCCTGGGAGTGGCTGCCCCCTTGCTCCCCCCTAATTATGGTACTACCATAGACAGAAAGTTTGTCAGGCTCCCATACTGATGGTTCCCTGCCTCCCCGCTCCGCAGTGTCACTCACCCCAGAGGCTGAAGGCAGATTTCTGGGAGTGGGACTGACTGGGAGAAGTAGTGACTACACCGCTCTCCTGTTCCCTGTGCAGTTTTGCTCGCGTGGGTTGCCAGCACATAAACCTCACAATATGTCTACAACATACACTATATAATATCTACAACATACACTATATAATATCTACAACATACACTATATAATATCTACAACATACACTATATGTACATCCTACAATACATACAGCACACATTGCATGAAGTATATGTACACCCCACATTACACACACTATACATATAATACAGCCCACAATACATTCACTATTATACATATAATATACACCCCACAATACATACACTATACATATAGTATACACCCCACAATATATACATTATACATACAGTATACACCCCACAATATATAGACTATACATACAATATATACACTATACACCCCACAATATATACGCTATACATACAGTATACACCCCACAATACATACACTATATACACCCCGCATTACATACACTATACATATAGTATACACCCACAATACACAGACAATGCATACATTGCATGCACTCTATACATTATACTATATACACTATACAGTACATATAGCATACACTACACATTATTGTACACACCACTATTTGTTTTAGCCCTGGTGCTCCTCAGAGCTTGAATGGTGGAGGACCTTGATCATGTGACTGTGATGTCACAAAAAGTCCTGCACTTTCCTTGTACAGTGTAGTAATGACCTATGCAAACATGCAGTGGCATTGCTGTGTATTTCTACCACACTGACCTGCAGCTGGTGGATGTGAAGCACGCCCGCTCCCCTGCCCCTTCCTCTCTCACAGGTATTGTGATCCAGCCGTCCGGTGCTGCTTCTGTGTGAGCCTTCAGCCCGTGCAGTAGCAGGATCACATACAGGCTGTGGCCTCTGCTTCATGGCAGGATTGCAGGGAAACAGTGTATTTAAACCTACAGTCACTACAGGAGAGTGTGACTAACTACACAGGTCCTCTTTAGTCCCTGCAGCCCAGCCAAATCTCCCTCGGGTCGTTCTATCTATATTAGCCAGCAGACTTGCAATACCCCTTCTGGGCCCCTAGAGGCGCTGTGGGCCCCGGCACTTGCCCTAGTCAGCCGGGTGCTGACGCCGGCCCTGATTGTGGCCACTGAGGAGTCTGCTGGGGGAGTTGTTGGTTGTAGGTTGTAGTTAACAAATTTTAAGACCATTTTAAAGGGGTATTCCACTCAAACATAACTATTGATATGCTGCTGCCCATGGTGAGACTAATGCTGCGTTTACACGAAACGATAATTGGCCCGATCGTACAATTAACGATGTCGGAGTAACGTTTTTTTTTTCATAAACGATCAGCGTTTAGACGGTACGATATGTCATATGGAAAATTTGTTTTGCGATCGCTTAAGCCTATCTTGCACATAGGAAAAATCGGTGAACGACTGTTTACACAGAACGATATGCGAATTTTTTACGACGACGATTTTAGAACATGTTGTAAACTCAAGATTTCTCGTTCCTCGTTTGATCGTTCGCTGCGTTTACACTTACGATTATCGTTCGAATTCGATCGTTATCGTGCAAATTCGCACGATAATCGATAACCGTGTAAACGCAACTTAACAATTCCTTCCATACTTGTTATTATCTATTCAGTCTCCTTTCCCAAGTTCTCAGCTGCTGCTTTCTGCTGAAGACACAAAAATCTGTTTGTGAGCTTTTCTCTCTGTCTCCCCCTCCTCCCTTCTGAGACAACTGATGTAAACAAGTCCCTGGCAGGCCGTATCTGCAACTTTGTAGTTTCTTTGTACTGCTGGGAAGTTTATTCTGAGGTCAAGTTGCTGATTAACTCACTGTGATTAACCCTCCTGCCATTACAGAGAAGCTACAATGTTGCAGATACAGCCTGCCAGGGACTTGTTTACATCACCTGTCTCAGAAGGGAGGGGGGAGGAGGGGGAGACAGATAGAAAGGCATACACAGAGATTTTTGTGTCTTCAGCAGAAAGCAGCAGCTAAGACCTGGGGGAAGGAGACTGAATAGATAATAACAAGTATGGAACAAATAGTTAGTCTCACCATGGGTAGCAACATATCAAAAGTTATGTTTGAGTGGAATACCATGCAGGAGATTTATCAAACTGGTGTAAAGTGAAATTGGCTCAGTCGCCCCTAGCAACCAATCAGATTCCACCTTTCATTCCTCACAGACTCTGGAAAATGAAAGGTGGAATCTGATTGGTTGCTAGGGGCAACTGGGCCAGTTTCACTTTACACCATGTCTGATAAATCTCCCCCTATGTGTTTTTTTTTTTATTCGGTCTGATATAGAAAACTAGGCACTCTGCTTGAAATTTCCACCCAAGTTCTGTAGTGTGCACATACCCTTCTAGTTGTGCAGCTGTTCCCGTCCTGGTGACCGCCCATGTGACCTGGTCCTAATCTATAGTCCCTATACAGGACTCCACCTTCCATACTAGACGGGACCTTTTCCAGCTTTATTTACACCAATAGCAGGGATAGAAAGGGTTTTTCTTTTTTTATTATAGTTTTTTACTACTTTAGCAACTGAACATTTTATGGAATGATTGTCGCACTGTGTGATCTTTCTAGAACCTCACAGAGAAATTATTAACTTTTATTTTTTTATGGAGATAATAGAAAAATAGGAATTCGTGTCATTAAGATCCTGGTGATACAGTGTGTGTGTGTGTGTATATATATATGTATATATATATATATATATATATATATATATATATATATATATATATATATACATACTGTATATATGACCCTGGTGATACTAAAATAATATATTTTATTTTATTACACACTTGCAGAATCTTGTATTCCATTACTTCAGGGTCCCGGTGGGGGCTGTGTGGCGGCCCCAGTGGGCTCTGTGTGGTGGTCCCGGTGGGGGTTGTTTCATGGTCTTGGTGGGCTCTGTGTGGTGGTCCCGGTGGGGGTTGTTTGATGGTCCTAGTGGACTCTGTGTGGCGGTCCCAGTGGGCTCTGTGTGGCGATCCCGGTGGGCTCTGTGTGGCGATCCCAGTGGGCTCTGTGTGGCGATCCCGGTGGGCTCTGTGTGGTGGTCCCGGTGGGGGTTGTTTGATGGTCCTAGTGGGCTCTGTGTGGTGGTCCCGGTGGGGGTTGTTTGATGATCTTGGTGGGCTCTGTGTGGCGGTCCCAGTGGGCCCTGTGTGGCGGTCCCGGTGGGCTCTGTGTGGTGGTCCCGGTGGGGGTTGTTTGATGGTCCTAGTGGGCTCTGTGTGGTGGTCCCGGTGGGGGTTGTTTGATGGTCCTAGTGGACTCTGTGTGGCGGTCCCAGTGGGCTCTGTGTGGCGATCCCGGTGGGCTCTGTGTGGCGGTCCCGGTGGGGGCTGTGTGACGGTCCCAGTGGGGGTTGTTTGATGATCTTGGTGGGCTCTGTGTGGTGGTCCCAGTGGGCCCTGTGTGGCGGTCCCGGTGGGCTCTGTGTGGCGGTCCCAGTGGGCCCTGTGTGGCGGTCCCGGTGGGCTCTGTGTGGTGGTCCCGGTGGGGGTTGTTTGATGGTCCTAGTGGGCTCTGTGTGGCGGTCCCGGTGGGCTCTGTGTGGTGGTCCCGGTGGAGGTTGTTTGATGGTCCTAGTGGACTCTGTGTGGCGGTCCCAGTGGGCTCTGTGTGGCGATCCTGGTGGGCTCTGTGTGGCGGGCCGGTGGGGGCTGTGTGACGGTCCCGGTGGGGGTTGTTTGATGATCTTGGTGGGCTCTGTGTGGTGGGCTCTGTGTGGCGGTCCCGGTGGGGGCTGTTTGATGGTCCTAGTGGGCTCTGTGTGGCGGTCCCGATGGGCTCTGTGTGGCGGTCCCGGTGGGGGCTGTTTGATGGTCCTAGTGGGCTCTGTATTGTTGTCTTGGTGCGTGTTTCGGGTGTTGATGCCGCGGTGTAATCCGGGGTGATTTGTCGCTGTCACTCTTCCTATATTTGTTTGTTGAATATGGAGGTGGTTCCATCACCACAGATCAAATAAATGTTGTCCTGGAGCGGCCGAGCCACGTTACTTAGGTATGGACGTGATCCAGAACATTCCTGGAGTGGGGGTGAGGACACAGCAGGACGGCTGTCACCATCTCATACACATCATCATCTTCCTCATCATTATCCTCCTCAGGACCTCCTCATCCTCCTCAGGTTCTCATCATCCTCCTCCTCCTCTGGATCTCCTCATCATCCTCTTTAGGTTTTCATCATCCTTCTCCTACTCAGGATCTCCTCTTCCTCCTCGTGCTCAGGATCTCCTCCTCCTCCTCTTTAGGATCTCCTCCTTCTACTCGGAATCTCCTCTTCCTCAGGATCTCCTCCTCATCATCATCCTCCTCAGGATTTCCTCCTCCTCATCATCATCATCATCATCCTCCTGAAGATCTCCTCTTCATCATCATCATCCTCCTCCTCAGGATCTCCTCGCCATCATCCTCCTCCTCATGATCTCCTCATCTGCATCCTCCTCAGGATCTCCTCATCTGCATCCTCCCCAGGATCTCCTCATCTGCATCCTCCTCAGGTTCTCACCACCATTATCATCCTCCTCCTCCTCAGGATTGCCTCATCATCCTTCTTAGGTTCTCATCATCCTTCTCCTCCTCCTCCTCCTCCTCCTCCTCCTCCTCCTCAGGATCTCCTCATCTCATCATCATCATCATCCTCCTAAGGATCTCCTCATAATCCTTCTTAGGATCTCCTACTCCTCCTCAGGATCTCATCATCACCCTTCTCCTCCTCAGGATCTCCTTATCCTCATCCTCTTTACGATGTCCTCATTATCACCCTCCTCAGAATCTCCTCCTCATCATCCTCCTCAGGATCTCCTCCTTCTCGTCATCCTCGTCCTCCTCAGGATCTCGTCCTCCTCATCCTCTGCTTCCTGTCATTGACTCTGGACATTAGTCGTTTCTATAAAGAAGCTATAAACTCCCTAAACAGCCTCACACAGCTGATGGGTTGTCACAGTGTAGCAGCGCAGGCAATGCTCTGTGAGCTAATCCATACAGCAGCCTCTGGTGTCTCCATTCACTGACCTCAAGCAGAGATAGTGGAAACTTAAGGAATATGAATAAGAAGGCTGTAAGGAAGCTGGAGCCAGTGTGGTTGTACAGGAAACGTCTCCCAGGCGAGATGCTCTGCATCTTACACATGTCTGGACTCGCAGACTTACAGAACCTGCAGAACGGGTCCCTGTAGTGCCTGCCCAGCCCCCCCCCCCCCCAACGCCTCGCCTATTATAGAGGATGCCATTGAGATGGGGGGTCACATGCTGCAGCATCCGGCGTCCCAAGACGTAGCGTTATTATTACATATCTGTCCATAACACATCAGAGTAAGGGCATGATGGGTAATTATATGTTACCCATGTGTATGTGACTGGTGGTGTATACAGTGTATGTGACTGGTGGTGTATACAGTGTATGTGACTGGTGGTGTATACAGTGTATGTGACTGGTGGTGTATACAGTGTATGTGACTGGTGGTGTATACAGTGTATGTGACTGGTGGTGTATACAGTGTATGTGACTGGTGGTGTATACAGTGTATGTGACTGGTGGTGTATAGAGTGTACGTGACTGGTGGTGTATACGGTGCACGTGACTGGTGGTGTATACGGTGCATGTGACCAGTATTCTATATACGGTGAATGTGACCTGTGGTGTATACAGTACAGTACATGTATACACTGCACATTGTGTCATATTCCATAGTAACTAGTCACATATTGTATCACTATCTATATATCCTGACAGCTAATGTTATGCTGCCTGGTGACATATGGTGTATACAGTGCATGAGGCATATTCCATACTCACATGTATATAGTTCCTGATATATTCCCTGGTGATTAGTGGGCTGTATGTAGTTCCTTATATATTCCCTGGTGGTCAGTGGGCTGTATATAGTTCCTTATATATTCCCTGGTGGTCAGTGGGCTGTATATAGTTCCTTATATATTCCCCAGTGGTCAGTGGGCTGTATATAGTTCCTTATATATTCCCCGGTGGTCAGTGGGCTGTGTGTAGTTCCTTATATATTCCCTGGTGGTCAGTGGGCTGTGTGTAGTTCCTTATATATTCCCTGGTGGTCTGTGGGCTGTATATAGTTCCTGATATGGTCCCTGGTGGTCAGTGGGCTGTATATAGTTCCTGATATATTCCCTGGTGGTCAGTGGGCTGTATATAGTTCCTGATATATTCCCTAGTGGTCAGTGGGCTGTATATAGTTCCTTATATATTCCCTGGTGGTTAGTGGGCTGTATATAGTTCCTGATATATTTCCTGGTGGTTAGTGGGCTGTATATAGTTCCTGATATATTCCCTGGTGGTTAGTGGGCTGTATATAGTTCCTGATATATTCCCTGGTGGTCAGTGGGCTGTATATAGTTCCTGATATATTCCCTGGTGGTCAGTGGGCTGTATATAGTTCCTGGTATATTCCCTGGTGGTCAGTGGGCTGTATATAGCATCTGATATTGTCCCTGGTGGTCACTGGGCTGTATATAGCATTTGATATTGTCCCTGGTGGTCAGTGGGCTGTATATAGAATCTGATATTGTCCCTGGTGGTCAGTGGGCTGTATATAGTTCCTGATATATTCCCTGGTGGTCAGTGGGCTGTATATAGTTCCTGATATATTCCCTGGTGGTCAGTGGGCTGTATATAGCATCTGATATTGTCCCTGGTGCTCACTGGGCTGTATATAGCATCTGATATTGTCCCTGGTGGTCAGTGGGCTGTATATAGAATCTGATATTGTCCCTGGTGGTCAGTGGGCTGTATATAGTTCCTGATATATTCCCTGGTGGTCAGTGGGCTGTATATAGTTCCTGATATATTCCCTGGTGGTCAGTGGGCTGTATATAGTTCCTGATATATTCCCTGGTGGTCAGTGGGCTGTATATAGCATCTGATATTGTCCCTGGTGGTCACTGGGCTGTATATAGTTCCTGATATATTCCCTGGTGGTCAGTGGGCTGTATATAGTTCCTGATATATTCCCTGGTGGTCAGTGGGCTGTATATAGAATCTGATATTGTCCCTGGTGGTCAGTGGGCTGTATATAGCATCTGATATTGTCCCTGGTGGTCACTGGGCTGTATATAGTTCCTGATATATTCCCTGGTGGTCAGTGGGCTGTATATAGAATCTTATATTGTCCCTGGTGGGCAGTGGGCAGTGTGTAGTTCCTGATATCTGTATTTGTGTGCTGTGATCTGACATTTTTCTCCTTTCCTCCACAGGTGAATTTTCCAGATGTTGAACGTGTCGAATGGATCAACAAGGTAACAATCGTCTCCATGAATGTCAGAGGGAAGTGAGATACATCCAGGAACCCATGACCGGTCATCTCTGTGTATGTGGGTGGTCAGGACACCAGTGACCGGTCATCTCTGTGTATGTGGGTGGTCAGGACACCAGTGACCGGTCATCTCTTGGTATGTGGGTGGTCAGGACACCAGTGACCGGTCATCTCTCTGTATGTGGGTGGTCAGGACACCAGTGGCTGGTCATCTCTGTGTATGCGGGTGGTCAGGACACCAGTGACCGGTCATCTCAGTGTATGCGGGTGGTCAGGACACCAGTGACCGGTCATCTCAGTGTATGTGGGTGGTCAGGACACCAGTGACCGGTCATCTCTCTGTAAGTGAGTGGTCAGGACACCAGTGACCGGTCATCTCTTGGTATGTGGGTGGTCAGGACACCAGTGACCGGTCATCTCTGTGTATGTGGGTGGTCAGGACAGCAGTGACCGGTCATCTCTGTGTATGCGGGTAGTCAGATCACTGGTGACCGGTCATCTCTTGGTATGTGGGTGGTCAGGACACCAGTGACCGGTCATCTCTTGGTATGGGGATGGTCAGGACAAAGTGCACCAGTGACCGGTCATCTCTTGGTATGTGGGTGGTCAGGACACCAGTGACCGGTCATCTCTTGGTATGGGGGTGGTCAGGACACCAGTGACCGGTCACCTCTCTGTAAGTGAGTGGTCAGGACACCAGTGACCGGTCATCTCTTGGTATGTGGGTGGTCTGGACACCAGTGACCGGTCATCTCTTGGTATGGGGATGGTCAGGACACCAGTGACCGGTCATCTCTTGGTATGGGGATGGTCAGGACAAAGTGCACCAGTGACCGGTCATCTCTTGGTATGGGGGTGGTCAGGACAAAGTGCACCAGTGACCGGTCATCTCTTGGTATAGGGGTGGTCAGGACAAAGTGCACCAGTGACCGGTCATCTCTCTGTATTTAGGTTGTGCGGCAGATGTGGCCGTATATTGGAGCGTATATGGAGAAACTCTTTCAAGAAAAGATTGAGCCGCTGGTCCGAGCCTCCAATGGTCACCTGAAAGCCTTCACCTTCACCAAGGTGCACTTTGGAGAAAAGGTAAGAACGACTGAGATGGACGTGAGACGGAGCGATAGACCTGCGCAGTGTTACATTGTATCCCTGGGTCTCATTGTTTCCTTCTGTCGCTTTACATAATGTTTTTACATTTTATGATGGTTTATGTGGTGTCATTATGTTACATTGTGTCATTGTGGTACTCTGTATCATTGTATTACACTGTATCATTGTGGTACTCTGTATCATTGTATTACACTGTATCATTGTATTACTCTGTATCATTGTATTACTCTGTATCATTGTATTACACTGTATCATTGTATTACACTGTATCATTGTGGTACTCTGTATCATTGTATTACACTGTGTCATTGTGGTACTCTATCATTGTATTACACTGTGTCATTGTGATACTCTGTATCATTGTGGTACTCTGTGTCATTGTGGTACTCTGTATCATTGTATTACTTTGTGTCATTGTGGTACTCTGTATCATTGTGTTTGTCATGGTCAGTCTCCCAGGATCAACGGGGTGAAGGCTCACACCAAGAAGGTGGACAAGAGGGAGGTCATCCTGGACTTACAGCTCTGGTGAGTCCTGCATCCTGTGATGTGTGTGGACCCCCACCCACCCCCGCAGTCCTCTCACCCGTATATAGACTGAGCTGCCTGTACACAGGCACAAACTCACCTTTATATATTCTGAGCTGCCTGTACACAGTCACCACCTCACCTGTATATAGACTGAGCTGCCTGTACACAGTCACCACGTCACCTGTATATAGACTGAGCTGCCTGTACACAGTCACCACCTCACCTGTATATAGACTGAGCTGCCTGTACACAGTCACCACGTCACCTGTATATAGACTGAGCTGCCTGTACACAGTCACCACGTCACCCGTATATAGACTGAGCTGCCTGTACACAGGCCATCCCTTCACCCGTATATAGACTGAGCTGCCTGTACACAGTCACCACCTCACCTGTTTATACTGAGCTGCCTGTACACAGTCACCACCTCACCCGTATATAGACTGAGCTGACTGTATACAGTCACCACCTCACCCGTATATAGACTGAGCTGCCTGTACACAGTCACCACCTCACCTGTTTATACTGAGCTGCCTGTACAGTCACCACCTCACCCGTATATAGACTGAGCTGACTGTATACAGTCACCACCTCACCCGTATATAGACTGAGCTGCCTGTACACAGTTACCACCTCATCCGTATATAGACTGAGCTGCCTGTACACAGCCACCACCTCACCCGTATATAGACTGAGCTGCCTGTACACAGGTCACCACCTCACCTGTATATATACTGAGCTGCCTGTACACAGGTCACCGCGTCACCCGTATATAGACTGAGCTGCCTGTACACAGCCACCCCTCACCCGTATATAGACTGAACTGCCGGTACACAGTCACCACCTCACCTGTATATAGACTGAGCTGCCTGTACACAGTCACCACGTCACCTGTATATAGACTGAGCTGCCTGTACACAGTCACCACGTCACCCGTATATAGACTGAGCTGCCTGTACACAGGCCATCCCTTCACCCGTATATAGACTGAGCTGCCTGTACACAGTCACCACCTCACCTGTTTATACTGAGCTGCCTGTACACAGTCACCACCTCACCCGTATATAGACTGAGCTGACTGTATACAGTCACCACCTCACCCGTATATAGACTGAGCTGCCTGTACACAGTCACCACCTCACCTGTTTATACTGAGCTGCCTGTACAGTCACCACCTCACCCGTATATAGACTGAGCTGACTGTATACAGTCACCACCTCACCCGTATATAGACTGAGCTGCCTGTACACAGTTACCACCTCATCCGTATATAGACTGAGCTGCCTGTACACAGCCACCACCTCACCTGTATATAGACTGAGCTGCCTGTACACAGTCACCACCTCACCTGTATATAGACTGAGCTGCCTGTACACAGTCACCACCTCACCTGTATATAGACTGAGCTGCCTGTACACAGGTCACCACGTCACCCGTATATAGACTGAGCTGCCTGTACACAGTCACCACCTCACCTATATATAGACTGAGCTGCCTGTACACAGTCACCACCTCACCTGTATATAGACTGAGCTGCCTGTACACAGGTCACCACGTCACCCGTATATAGACTGAACTGCCTGTACACAGCCACCCCTCACCCGTATATAGACTGAACTGCCTGTACACAGCCACCCCTCACCCGTATATAGACTGAACTGCCGGTACACAGTCACCACCTCACCTGTATATAGACTGAGCTGCCTGTACACAGGTCACCGCGTCACCCGTATATAGACTGAACTGCCTGTACACAGCCACCCCTCACCCGTATATAGACTGAGCAGCCTGTACACAGCCACCCCTCACCCGTATATAGACTGAGCTGCCTGTACACAGTCACCACCTCACCCGTATATAGACTGAGCTGCCTGTACACAGGTCATCCCTTCACCCGTATATAGACTGAGCTGCCTGTACACAGTCACCACCTCACCCGTATATAGACTGAGCTGCCTGTACACAGTCACCACCTCACCCGTATATAGACTGAGCTGCCTGTACACAGTCACCACCTCACCTGTATATAGACTGAGCTGCCTGTACACAGTCACCACCTCACCTGTATATAGACTGAGCTGCCTGTACACAGTCACCACGTCACCTGTATATATACTGAGCTGCCTGTACACAGGTCATCACCTCACCCGTATATAGACTGAGCTGCCTGTAC
The DNA here is from genome assembly GCF_027789765.1 of Dendropsophus ebraccatus. NCBI lineage: Eukaryota > Metazoa > Chordata > Amphibia > Anura > Hylidae > Dendropsophus > Dendropsophus ebraccatus. The sequence goes on along the minus strand of NC_091462.1, from coordinate 9,423,416 downwards.
ACAGGCCATCCCTTCACCCGTACATAGACTGAGCTGCCTGTACACAGTCACCACCTCACCTGTTTATACTGAGCTGCCTGTACACAGTCACCACCTCACCCGTATATAGACTGAGCTGACTGTATACAGTCACCACCTCACCCGTATATAGACTGAGCTGCCTGTACACAGTCACCACCTCACCTGTTTATACTGAGCTGCCTGTACAGTCACCACCTCACCCGTATATATACTGAGCTGCCTGTACACAGTTACCACCTCATCCGTATATAGACTGAACTGCCTGTACACAGGTCACCACCTCACCCGTATATAGACTGAACTGCCTGTACACAGCCACCCCTCACCCATATATAGACTGAACTGCCGGTACACAGTCAGCCACTCACCTGTATATATACTGAGCTGCCTGTACACAGTCACCACCTCACCTGTATATAGACTGAGCTGCCTGTACACAGTCACCACCTCACCTGTATATAGACTGAGCTGCCTGTACACAGGTCACCACCTCACCCGTATATAGACTGAGCTGCCTGTACACAGGTCACCGCGTCACCCGTATATAGACTGAACTGCCTGTACACAGCCACCCCTCACCCGTATATAGACTGAGCTGCCTGTACACAGCCACCCCTCACCCGTATATAGACTGAGCTGCCTGTACACAGTCACCACCTCACCTGTATATAGACTGAGCTGCCTGTACACAGTCACCACCTCACCTGTATATAGACTGAGCTGCCTGTACACAGGTCACCACCTCACCCGTATATAGACTGAGCTGCCTGTACACAGGTCATCCCCTCACCCGTATATAGACTGAGCTGCCTGTACACAGTCACCACCTCACCTGTATATAAACTGAGCTGCCTGTACACAGTCACCACCTCACCCGTATATAGACTGAGCTGCCTGTACACAGGTCATCCCCTCACCTGTATATAGACTGAGCTGCCTGTACACAGGTCATCCCCTCACCTGTATATAGACTGAGCTGCCTGTACACAGTCACCACCTCACCTGTATATAGACTGAGCTGCCTGTACACAGTCACCACCTCACCCGTATATAGACTGAGCTGCCTGTACACAGTCACCACCTCACCTGTATATAGACTGAGCTGCCTGTACACAGGTCATCCCCTCACCTGTATATAGACTGAGCTGCCTGTACACAGTCACCACCTCACCTGTATATAGACTGAGCTGCCTGTATACAGTCACCCCCTCACCCGTATATAGACTGAGGTCTCGGTGTAGTTTATGCTGGGGGTTCTTACCTCCATGTTTATCTCGGTCTCGCACTGTGCCGCCGCCGCCCCGCGGGTACAGCTGTATAAATACACACACCTGTAATATCTTTTCCCTGCACGTTGGACTCATGAAATCCATAGAAATCTGGTAAAATCTGGAAATGGTTAATGTGGAGAGCGCTCTTAAAGGGACAGTACCTGAATGTGTGGTTGTCCCTCGCAGTCTTGGATTTGGGAGGTAAATGAGCCGTGAATGTTCTTCTCTGCTGTTAGATGGAACGTGGTGTCACTGCGATGCGACGGCCGGCCGGCCGGGATGGGTGACCTCTCTTAAAGGGACACTTCTGAGTGTTGATCCCTCAGTCCCCCCACAGAGGCAGTGACGCCATCAGGGTCCCCACATAGCATGAGGTTAGGACAGTGAACTAGAGGGCGCTATTGTCTATACTCAGTGTCCTCCAATCAGTGCTGGACAGTCCCCATGCCCCTCCCTCTGTCACCCTCTACGCCTATAAGCAGAGAAAAGAAGGGTCACATGACCCACATCCCTTTAAGTCATCGCTCCAGTGGGTTCACTAACTTGTGTTAAAGCTGTAAGATGGTAGAACAGGTTTCCAGGAGCCTGGTTGTGTTGTTGATAATGGTTCATCCCGGGGGGTGATGGTGCCTCCCATCGGTGATCATAGTGCCAACACACATGACGTCACATCCGTACAATCACCTCAACGGAGATATAACATAATGTGGTGCGAGGAGAGGCGGCTTATATCCCAGAGGACACCTGCCACCCCCGGGGGACAGAATTATTCATGAGGCAAAACATGTCACATGTTACCTGCTCCTCCTCCCTTCATATATTGAGCTCAGCGCTCACTGCCAGATACTCTCATATTACAGGTCATATAGCAATATAATCTCCTCCATAACAGGATCCCATATTATACCCCAGAGCTGCACTCACTATTCTGCTGGTGAGGTCACTGTGTACATACATTACTGATCCTGAGTTCCATCCTGTATTATACCCCAGAGCTGCACTCACCATTCTGCTGGTGGGGTCACTGTGTACATACATTACTGATCCTGTATTATACCCCAGAGCTGCACTCACTATTGTGCTGGTGAGGTCACTGTGTACATACATTATATTACTGATCCTGAGTTCCATCCTGTATTATACCCCAGAGCTGCACTCACTATTCTGCTGGTGGGGTCACTGTGTACATACATTACTGATCCTGTATTATACCCCAGAGCTGCACTCACTATTCTGCTGGTGGGGTCACTGTGTACATACATTATATTACTGATCCCATATTATACCCCAGAGCTGCACTCACTATTCTGCTGGTGGGGTCACTGTGTACATACATTACTGATCCTGTACTGATCCTTAGTTACATCCTGTATTATACCCCAGAGCTGCACTCACTATTCTGCTGGTGGGGTCACTGTGTACATACATTACATTACTGATCCCATATTATACCCCAGAGCTGCACTCACTATTCTGCTGGTGGGGTCACTGTGTACATAGATTACATTACTGATCCTATACTGATCCCGAGTTACATCCTGTATATACCCCAGAGCTGCACTCACTGTTCTGCTGGGGGTTACACCCTGTATTATGGGGTCAGGGGGCAGTTAACCCTCTAGTGACCGGCTTCTCATCTCTTTCCAGCTACGTCGGAGACTGTGAGATCAGTGTGGAGGTGAAGAAGTTGTGTAAGGCCGGAGTGAATGGAATCCAGGTGAGGAGGGGGGTGGAGCGCCCCCTACAGATACAGACTATACCTCAGGACGTTACATTGGGGGATGTTATTGATCACATTGTATTGGTGCAGTGCCCATATTCTCCAGTAGGGGGCGTTATCTGTGCACCTGCCCCCCTGTTGTCACCTGACTGTGTCTCCTTGTGTTGTGGTGCAGGTACACGGGACGCTGCGGGTGATCTTGGCACCACTTCTGCCTGATGTTCCCTTTATCGGAGCCGTCACCATGTTCTTCATCCACAAGCCGGTAAGTAGGGGGCAGAACCATTGGGGGGGGGGGGCAGGGGCCACAGGGGTCACGATAGGATGGGGAGGGGGGGGGGGTAGATGCTGCGATTTTACACATGATGACATCTTGTTGGCTTGTGCGGCAGCGGGCTGGCACTGAGCGCCATTCTCTGTCACACTCACAAACCTTCAGGAGATCTCTGAGCCGCCATTCATCTCTTCTTCTTCTTGTTCTTTGCAGCATCTGGAAATTAACTGGACGGGTTTAACCAACATCCTGGAGATCCCGGGGGTCAGGTGACTGCGCCTTAGTACACTATCAGTGATTATACCTCTATATACTGACCGCTCCATCCCCCCACTGTCCTGTATACTGACCGCTCCACCCCCCCCCCCCCTCCCACTGTCCTGTCCTGTATACCGACCGCTCCACCCCCCCCTCCCACTGTCCTGTCCTGTATACTGACTGCTCCATCCCCCCCCACTGTCCTGTCCTGTATACTGACCGCTCCATCCCCCCCCCCCCCACTGTCCTGTCCTGTATGCTGACTGCTCCATCCCCCCCACTGTCCTGTCCTGTATACTGACTGCTTCATCCCCCCCACTGTCCTGTCCTGTATACTGACTGCTCCATCCCCCCACTGTCCTGTCCTGTATACTGACCGCTCAATCCCCCCCACTGTTTTGTCCTGAAATACTGACCGCTCCTTCCCCCCCCACTGTCCTGTCCTGTATACTGACCGCTCCATCCCCCCCACTGTCCTGTCCTGTATACTGACTGCTCCATCCCCCCCCACTGTCCTGTCCTGTATACTGACAGCTCCATCGCCCCCACTGTCCTGTCCTGTATACTGACTGCTCCACCCCCCCCCCCCACTGTCCTGTCCTGTATACTGACTGCTCCATCCCCCCCCCACTGTCCTGTCCTGTATACTGACCGCTCCATCCCCCCCACTGTCCTGTATACTGACTGCTCCTTCCCCCCTCACTGTCCTGTCCTGTATACTGACCGCTTCATCCCCCCCCACTGTCCTGTCCTGTATACTGACCGCTCCATCCCCCCCACTGTCCTGTATACTGACCGCTCCATCCCCCCTCACTGTCCTGTCCTGTATACTGACCGCTTCATCCCCCCCCACTGTCCTGTCCTGTATACTGACCGCTCCATCCCCCCCCCACTGTCCTGTCCTGTATACTGACTGTTCCATCCCCCCCCCACTGTCCTGTCCTGTATACTGACCGCTCCATCCCCCCCACTGTCCTGTATACTGACCGCTCCACCCCCCCCCCCCCCCCTCGCTGTCCTGTCCTGTATACTGACCGCTCCACCCCCCCCCCCCTCGCTGTCCTGCATTCACCGCCTGCTCCGACCTGTCTGTAACCGCATGACCGGAATTTCCAGTTTGCTGAGAATTTGTCTCTGGAGTAGAAGAACAATCGGGATGTGGTTACTGCAGGGAGGGAGAGCGGCTGTAGGAAGAGCCGGCCGGCGTTACAGTGTGTCAGCGAATGATACCCTAGTGTAACAGCGTTACAGTGTGTCAGCGAATGATACCCTAGTGTAACAGCGTTACAGTCTGTCAGGGGATTATACTCCAGAGTAACAGCGAAGAAGAGAGACAGGGGGCGCTTCCTCGTGCAATAAAAGATAGCCAGGTGGATGGAAACAAGATCTTACAGGGATCCACTCACCTGGGTAGGTTGTGCAAAGATTAGGCACAACTCTATGTATAGCACGAAAAAGTATACTCCGCAGCTGTACTGGGGGACGTCACCACCAACGGTGGGAGAAGCAATTGTAGATGTGTAATCAGCTGATTACAGGACCAGGAATCGAATCCACACCAGAGTATAGTGAGCGCAGAAGTATATAAATTTGCACGCAGCGGTGCAGCCAGGAATCATCCAGAAGTAGATGGTATAATAAGCATATGTTCTTTATTGTTGTTGCGACGCGTTTCGGCCCTATTTCATCTAACATGGGCCTTTATCAAGCATACAAAGCAGACACTACATAGGCAATATATAGGCACATCCTGATGACATCATGTTGGGCTTCCAGGTCAATGACCTCAGGAAGTCCAAAAGCAAAATAAACAAACATAAGCACATGGTAGACAGAGATAGACAAATAAACACATATAGTTGGGGTGAGCAAATATAAATATAGAGTAACAGCGTTACAGTGTGTCAGGGGATTATACTCCAGAGTAACAGCGTTACAGTGTGTCAGCGGATGATACTCCAGAGTAACAGCGTTACAGTGTATCAGCGGATGATACTCCAGAGTAACAGCGTTACAGTGTGTCAGGGGATTATACTCCAGAGTAACAGCGTTACAGTGTGTCAGTGGATGATACTCCAGAGTAACAGCGTTACAGTGTGTCAGGGGATTATACTCCAGAGTAACAGCGTTACAGTGTGTCGGGATTATACGCCGGAGTAACAGCGTTACAGTGTATCAGCGGATGATACTCCAGAGTAACAGCGTTACAGTGTGTCAGGGGATTATACTCCAGAGTAACAGCGTTACAGTGTGTCAGCGGATGATACTCCAGAGTAACAGCGTTACAGTGTGTCAGCGGATGATACTCCAGAGTAACAGCGTTACAGTGTGTCAGGGGATTATACTCCAGAGTAACAGCGTTACAGTGTGTCAGCGGATGATACTCCAGAGTAACAGCGTTACAGTGTGTCAGGGGATTATACGCCGGAGTAACAGCGTTACAGTGTGTCAGGGGATTATACTCCAGAGTAACAGCATTACAGTGTGTCAGCGGAGGATACTCCAGAGTAACAGCGTTACAGTGTGTCAGGGGATTATACTCCAGAGTAACAGCGTTACAGTGTGTCAGCGGATGATACTCCAGAGTAACAGTGGGGGCTGCGTTCACACTATGTATATTTCAGTCAGTATATTTCAGTCAGTATTGCAACCAAAACCAGGAGTGGATTAAAAACACAAAGGATCTGTTCACACAATGTTGAAATTGAGTGGATAGCCGCCATAGAACAGTAAATAACGGCCATGAAACCAGAAGGCCCATTACAAAACAAAGCCTTAACCTAGAATAAAGACATGACAACTATTTGGTGAAAATAAGGGCACAGTGTTTTATTAAGGTTCTCTTTAATTACCAATTAAAACCATAAATATTAATCATAAATATTAATAAATAATAATAACCAAAGTCATTAATGTAAACCAGTCCGCAGAGATCACTCTGCGACATCATCCCCTCTAATAAAACACTGTGACAATTACGGACATTCCGGATCAGGGCGGGCGGGCGCTGCTCTCAGTGAGGTGCTGAAACTGACTGAGCGGTACACAGCTGGAGCACAGGTATAACTGCCTCTCACTCTTCCCACTCAAACAGCTGACCAATCATATTCCACATTTATTTAACAGCTGTTAATCTGCCCGCTAACTAGACCACCAACCATCAGTGAAGTCATTGACCACCGCGGCCAATTCGGACCCGGCTTACCACAAATAAGTCACCTAAAATAGAAATAGGGGAGGGGAGAGAAAACCGTAATACAACCTAAACATTATGCAGGGCCTCTGCTCTCATGCGCCCGCAATGCAATTGCATAGCGGGCTTCCCATTATTTCAATATAACAGCCGTTGTTCTAAAATAACAGGAAATATTTGCCATTATATGGCGGCCATCCACTCAATTACAACATTGTGTGATCAGATCCTTTCTGTGTTTTTAATCCACTCCTCCTGGTTTTGGTTGCAATATGAGGACCATAATACTGACTGAAATATACGTAGTGTAAACGCAGCCTTACAGTGTGTCAGCGGATTATACTCCAGAGTAACAGCGTTACAGTGTGTCAGTGAAGGATACTGCAGAGTAACAGTATTACAGTGTGTCAGTGAAGGATACTGCAGAGTAACAGTATTACAGTGTGTCAGTGAAGGATACTGCAGAGTAACAGTATTACAGTGTGTCAGTGAAGGATACTGCAGAGTAACAGTATTACAGTGTGTCAGTGGATGATACTCCGGAGTAACAGTATGTCAGTGGATCATACTCCAGAGTAACAGTATTACAGTGTGTCAGTGGATCATACTCCAGAGTAACAGTATTACAGTGTGTCAGTGGATCATACTCCAGAGTAACAGCGTTACAGAGTGTCAGGGGATGATACTCCGGAGTAACAGAGTTACACTGTGTCAGTGGATAAATGATGTAGCGTTACACTGTGTCAGTGTATAAGGGATGTAGCGTTACAGTGTGTCAGTGTATAAGTGATGTAGCGTTACACTGTGTCAGTGTATAAGTGATGTAGCGTTACAGTGTGTCAGTGGATAAGTGATGTAGCGTTACAGTGTGTCAGTGGATAAGTGATGTAGCGTTACAGTGTGTCAGTGGATAAGTGATGTAGCGTTACAGTGTGTCAGTGCAGGATAGAGAGAATCAGGCGTCACTGTAGATGTTGGTGACATTTATTAGAGGATCAGAATGGCGGGGATCCTGGTGATAGTGGGTGCGGCCTCTCAGCAAGGTGTGAACCTTCGGCTTCTTCTCGCTGTGACTCATTCTGTGTCCTGGACGGGAGCCCACGGGGCGGCACAGTTGGCAGCAAGTTGTGGTCTGTGTAGTGATAGAAGTTGACAGAGGGGAATGTACCAATCAATCACATTACCAGGAAGCGTCTCCTGGAGCCTGTAATGTGTGAAGAAATCTCAGCACTGACATTACATCCTATGTGACTGATATCAGCCGCTCCTCTTATAACGCTCCAGTACTGATATATCCTCCTATTACATCATATGTGATATCAGCCGCTCCTCTTATAACGCTCCAGTAATGATATAACCTCCAGACATTACATTATATGTGACTGATATTAGCTGCTCCTCTTATAACGCTCCAGTACTGATATATCCTCCTATTACATCCTATGTGACTGATATCAGCCGCTCCTCTTATAACGCTCCAGCACTGATATAACCTAATATTACATCATATGTGACTGATATCAGCCGCTCCTCTTATAACGCTCCAGTACTGATATATCCTCCTATTACATCCTATGTGACTGATATCAGCCGCTCCTCTTATAACGCTCCAGTAATGATATAACCTCCTATTACATCCTATGTGACTGATAACAGCCGCTCCTCTTATAACGCTCCAGTACTGATATATCCTCCTATTACATCCTATGTGACTGATATCAGCCGCTCCTCTTATAACGCTCCAGCACTGATATAACTTCCAGACATTACATCATATGTGACTCATAACAGCCGCTCCTCTTATAACAGTCCAGTAATGATATAACCCTTCAGAGCTCTCCTCTTCCTTTCCTCCATGTAACAGAAGACATGTGACTGCTGTGTATACAGCGCCCCCTTGTGTCTGCTGTACTGCGGCTGGCATCTTTCTGTGATTGGTCGCGCCCGTTGTTCATGGTTTTTCCCTCTTGCAGTGACATGTCGGATGGGATGATAGTCGACCTTATTGCTTCGTACCTGGTGCTGCCCAACAGATTCACTATCCCCCTGAGCGGCCTGGTGAATGCCGCTCAGCTCCGATTCCCTGTGCCGCAGGTGCGTATTATAGGGGCACAGGACATTGTGGTGGCGGGAGGTGAATAGGTTATAGGGTCGGGCGGACTCAGCACATTGTGACGACACTTCTACGTTTCAGGGCGTATTGAGAGTTTATCTCATTGAGGCCGAACACCTGATCCCGAAGGACACTTATCTGAGGGGCATCATAAAGGGCAAGTCTGACCCGTATGCCATCCTGAGGGTCGGAAACCAAACCTTCAAGAGCCGGACCATCAAAGAGAACCTTAATCCTCACTGGAACGAGATGTATGAGGTGAGAGCATGTGTATTTACCTCAGACAAGGGCAAGTAAATGTATTTACCTCAGGGATGGCAGTGATCAGCTGATCTAATAACAGTGTATGTACCTTTGACAAGGGCAATAACAATAGTGTATTCACCTCAGATATGGCAGTAATTTGATGACCCAATAATTTGTTACCTCAGACATGAGGGATGATCCAAAGGTCTTAAAACAGTATACTGTATATATATATTAGTGATGGACGATGAAAACGGGGTATCTACCTCAGAGATGTCCACATGGTGGTATAATAGCAGTATACAAAGCTCAGAGATGGGCAGTTATCTGGTGACGTAATAACAGTGTATTTACCACAGTGTGAAGCATTATCTGACAGTGTATTCACCTCAGAGATGGGCAGTGATCCGGTGATATAACAATAGTGTATTCACCTCAGAGATGGGCAGTGATCCGGTGATATAACAATAGTGTATTCACCTCAGAGATGGGCAGTGATCCAGTGATATAACACTAGTGTATTCATCTCAGAGATGAGCAGGGATCTGGTGATATTCACCTCAGAGATAGGCAGTGATTCGGCTATATAACAATAGTGTATTCACCTCAGAGATGGGCAGTGATCCGGTAATATAATATAATCTGGCTATACACCTGGTTCTATTCTTCCTTCCTCCCCCATACAAGAAAGTGTGACACGTTTTTTCTTGTTTCTATGGGGAGGAGTAAGCTGCAGCGAGACAGCTATGGCGCCTGTTTATCCCTCAGAGAATAATAAGGTTGGGTGGCAAAAGTCCAGCATGCCCAACGTTTCAATTGTTATATCACTGGATCAGTGCCTATCTCCGAGGTAAATACTGTTATTATATCACCAGAGTTATACCTAACTCTGAGGTAAATACAGCGTTATTATATTACCAAAGTAATACCTATTTCTGAGGTAAATACACCGTTATTATATCACCAGAGTAATACCTATCTCTGAGGTACATACAGCGTTATTATATTACCAAAGTAATGGCTATGTCTGAGGTAAATACATTGTTATTATATCACCAGAGTAATGCCTATTTCTGAGGTAAATACACCGTTATTATATCACCAGTGCACATACCGCACACCAAAAATGTAAATGCTTTAATTGTTTAATTGTGTGGGCGAGCTACAGTCTGTTTTGCGGGTTATCAGCCTCCTCTGGCCTCCTTATATAATTACAGTGTATTTGATCTGTTGATCCAGGGATATCATTAACCTCAGAGATGGCTCGTGATATAACAGTGTATTTTACAGATTGGCAGTAATATCTGTATGGCCGATCTGTGTGTATATAGATGTAACCTGTGGTCTCTCTTCCTCACAGTTTATCATCCATGAGGTTCCCGGGCAGGACCTGGAAATCGATGTTTATGATGAGGATCCAGACAAGGACGATTTTCTGGGAAGGTAACGGAGGGCTGTATGTGGAGGGTGGTCATACGTGTGATGTGGAGGGGGGGGTCATATGTGTGATGTGTGTGTGGGGGTCATACGTGTAATGTGTGTGGGGGGGTCATCCGTGTGATGTGGAGGGGGGGTCATAGGTGTGGTGTGAAGGGGGGGGGTCATACGTGTAATGTGGGGGGGGGGTCTTACATGTGATGTGGAGGGGGGGTCATAGGTGTGATGTGGGGGGGGTCTTACGTCTGATGTAGAGGGGTTGTACATGTGATGTGGAGTTGGAAATACTTAAGACGTGGAGGGTCATATGTTATGTGTGTGTGCTTTGTGTCCTGCAGTCTAGTCATCGGCCTGGAGGGCGTCATGAAGGATCGGATCGTGGATGAGGTGAGCAGCTTTTTGGTGTGTGGATTGGACAGTGACAGGTGACATGGCGCTGACCTCTGACCTCTGCCTCTTCTCTCCCTCCAGTGGTTCCCACTCAGCGATGTGGTCAGTGGATCCGTTCATCTAAAGCTGGAGTGGTTCTCGTTGTTGGCTACACAGGATAAGCTGCAGGAGGTGAGGAACCCTCCACTCCACGATGGTTCACAGTTACCCGACCCTGCCAAAACCTGTACAGTGTGCATGCAGGACAACAGTAGTGTTATAATAACTGTGTATTTACCTCAGAGATGGGCCGTGAAACGATGAAGTGATGATATAACAGTCTATTTAACTCAGAGTCATATAATAATACATTTACCTCAGAGACAAAACTTGTGATTTAGTAACTGTATTCACCTCAGACCTGAGCGATAATCTGGTGCGGTGTTACAGTAGCTATGAATTTACCTCAGAGGTGATCTAGTGATATAACGTGTTTCTCTGATGTGATATAATAATATTAGAAGATGAGGATGAAGTTTCATATATCGTACAGGGTATATTTACCTCAGCAATAGATTTAGTACTGTAATATAATAAGTGTGTTTACCTCAGGAGTGGGTGATGATCCGGTGGGTGGTGATAAAGTAACGTTGAGATGGATGATGATGGATAAGGATGCTGTGATATAATGGCAGTGTGTTTACTTCAGCAGTAGAAGATAATCCAGGGATCTAATAGCAGTGTATTCACCTCATAGATGGGGAGTGATTCACTAATATGCTGACAATGTATTTACCTCAGAGATGGGTGGTGATCTGATGTTAGAATAACTGTTGATGGATGGATAATGATCCGGTGGTAAAATACAACTGCATTTACCTTAGTGATGAGCAGTGATCAAGTCATGTTACAGTGATCCATTGTGTATTTAGATGATGATCGATGTATTTACTTCAGAGATAGATGATGGTCAGTGTATTTACCTCAAAGATGGGCCATGATCCGGTGATATAGTAGTGTATTTACCTCTGAGATAGATGATGGACAGGTCATGTTCCGGTGTCATAATTTTGTATTTACCTCAGTGATAGATGATGATCAGTGTATTTACCTCATATGGGTGATGTTTTGGTGTTATAATATTGTATTTACCTCAGTGATAGATGATGATCAGTGTATTTACCTCATATGGGTGATGTTCCGGTGTTATAATATTGTATTTATCTCAGTGATAGATGATGATCAGTGTATTTACCTCATATGGGTGATGTTTTGGTGTTATGATATTGTATTTACCTCAGTGATAGATGATTATCAGTGTATTTACCTCATATGGGTGATGTTCCGGTGTATTTATCTCAGTGATAGATGATGATCAGTGTATTTACCTCATATGGGTGATGTTTTGGTGTTATAATATTGTATTTACCTCAGTGATAGATGATGATCAGTGTATTTACCTCATATGAGTGATGTTCCGGTGTTATAATATTGTATTTATCTCAGTGATGATGATCAGTGTATTTACCTCAGATGGTTGATGATCTGGGGACAGCGTCTTGTACCGTCTTCTGACAGTTCTCGGCTCCTTTCTCTCCGCTGTAGGTGAATAATGGTTCGTCCACTGCCATGGTCATCGTGTATCTGGACAGCGCCGGTTGTTTGCCGGTAAGTGACGTACTCTGTGTGTCATGTGACGCTCGCCTCCACAGTGTTGCCCCCACCACTCACTTTCTTATTCACCTTACAGAAGAACCATTTTGAATATTCAAATAACGAGTACGCGGCTCGGAAGCAGCGATACATCCCGAAGGTGCGATTTCATTTTAATATTGGCAGCTGTTGTTCTCTGTTATCAGCCAGTCTGAGCAGGGAGATGACGGTGGGGTGTGGGGCGCGTCCTTAGTGTGTTTTCTGTGTTCTGTGCAGAGTGAGAAGGAGCCGAGCTCGTACGTCATCATGGCGGTGGGGAAGAAGACGGTGAAGAGTAAGGTGAGCTCATGTGGTGGTCGTGACCCCGCAGTCAGGTGACCTCAGTGTGTCAGTCCGGCATTGTCATGGCCGATACCTGCCCTTTATCATTAATGTCTCTTCTCCTTGCAGACCTGCTCCAACACCAAGGACCCCGTATGGGAACAGGCCTTTGCGTTCTTCATACAGGACGTACACATGCAGCATCTGCACTTGGAGGTAACATGACTGCTTTGCTTCGTATGGAAACAGTCCACCTAACTAGCTGTACTGGAGGACACACATGCTCAGTTACTCCCCCCCCCCCCTCCCAATATCCAGAGTGCTGGAGGACACACATGCTCAGTCACTCTCCACCAAATAAGCTGAGTGCTGGGGACACACATGCTCAGTTACTCCCTCCCCACCCCAACCAATATTCAGAGTGCTGGAGGACACACATGCTCCGTTAATCTGGGTGACCACCTAATAAGCTGAGTGCTGGAGACACATGCTCAGTTACTTATCCCATCCACCTAATAGGCTGAGGACACATATGCTCAGTCACTCCCCCTATGGCCAGGTCTCTGCATTGATTCTCTCCAGTAGAAGCAGTTGGTTCTAGTCCCGAATCTAGTAAGAGGGGACTGTACCGTCAGCTGCCAGAGGAGGCGGTAGATCCGCTGCAGGGGGTGAGAAGGGGCTGTATGTTTAGCTGCCAGAGGGGGAAGGAGACTGATTTCCTCCAGAGGCCGCATGTAGCAGTGCAGATGAGCGGCGGTACAGGAGCAGTACTGAGTAGTGTAATGTGATGCAGTTAGGTACGTTGCTTGTCGTGTTGTATTCTTTGGGTGAGTGAAGCTCAGCGGCTGATGCCAGAGAACACAATCTGTCTGTAGATGATTATAGGCGGGGTCTCATGTCTGCAGGTAAAGGACGATGACCGGCAGTGCGCCCTCGGTATGCTGGACATCCCCCTCCATCGCCTCCTGTCCCACGAGAACCTGACTGTGGACCAGAGGTTCCCGCTCAATAACTCAGGACCCAACAGCTTTGTCAAGATGAAGATTGTTCTGCGGGTAAGAACGGCCACAGTGTAACACGTATCACTGACCGTATCCCGTATATGTCACCATCACTGACCGTATCCTGTATATGTCACCATCACTGACCGTATCCTGTATATGTCACCATCACTGACCGTATCCTGTATATGTCACCATCACTGACCGTATCCCGTATATGTCACCATCACTGACCGTATTCTGTATATGTCACAATCATTTACCGTATCCTGTATATGCCGCCATCACTGACCGTATCCTGTATATGTCACCATCACTGACCGTATCCCGTATATGTCACCATCACTGACCGTATCCTGTATATGTCACCATCACTGACCGTATCCTGTATATGTCACCATCACTGACCGTATCCTGTATATGTCTCCATCACTGACCGTATTCTGTATATGTCACAATCATTTACCGTATCCTGTATATGCCGCCATCACTGACCGTATCCTGTATATGTCTCCATCACTGACTACGTCCTCTATATGTCACCATCACTGACCTTATCTTGTATATGTCGCCATCACTGACCGTATCCTGTATATGTCTCCATCACTGACCGTATCCTGTATATGTCTCCAGCACTGACCACGTCCTCTATATGTCACCATCACTGACCGTATCCTGTATATGTCACCATCACTAACCGTATCCTGTATATGTCCCAATCACTGACCGTATCCTGTATATGTCACCATCATTAACCACGCCCTCTATATGTCACCATCACTGACTGTATCCTGTATATGACACCATCATTTACCGTATCCTCTATATGTCACCATCACTGACCGTATCCTGTATATGTCACCATCACTGACCGTATCCTGTATATGTCACCATCATTTACCGTATCCTGTATATGTCACCATCATTTACCGTATTCTCTATATGTCTCCATCACTGACCGTATCCTGTATATGTCCCAATCACTGACCGTATCCTGTATATGTCGCCATCATTAACCACGCCCTCTATATGTCACCATCACTGACTGTATCCTGTATATGTCACCATCATTTACTGTATCCTGTATATGTCACCATCATTTACCGTATCCTGTATATGTCACCATCATTTACCGTATCCTGTATATGTCACCATCATTAACCACGCCCTCTATATGTCACCATCACTGACTGTATCCTGTATATGACACCATCATTTACCGTATCCTCTATATGTCACCATCACTGACCGTATCCTGTATATGTCACCATCACTGACCGTATCCTGTATATGTCACCATCACTGACCGTATCCTGTATATGTCACCATCATTTACCGTATCCTCTATATGTCTCCATCACTGACCGTATCCTGTATATGTCCCAATCACTGACCGTATCCTGTATATGTCGCCATCATTAACCACGCCCTCTATATGTCACCATCACTGACTGTATCCTGTATATGTCACCATCATTTACTGTATCCTGTATATGTCACCATCATTTACCGTATCCTGTATATGTCACCATCACTGACCACATCCTCTATATGTCTCCATCACTGACCGTATCCTGTATATGTCACCATCACTGACCGTATCCTGTATATGTCGCCATTACTTACCGTACCCTGTATATGTCGCCATCACTGACCATGTCCCTTATGTGTCCCCAGGTTCTGCACATTGAGGACCCTGACCCAGACACTGTCTATGCAGGAATTAACTCCCTGAAACACGGACCGGTCTCCATCAGACGGATGCAGCAGGAGAAATCCCATGGGAATAGCCGCAAACCCAGCGACGGTCAGCAGAGCCAGATCCACTACGTCCCGCAGAACAAGGTGACCCGGAAGGAGAGCACACAGAGCGCCAGACATCAGGTCAACCATGCTGGATCTGAGCAAAGATTGTCCTCCAGCCATGCTCCCAGACATCAGGTCAACCATGCTGGATCTGAGCAAAGATCGTCCTCCAGCTATTCTCCCATGGAGCAGTCCAACACCCCCGCTCCTCGCACCCCCAACCTGAGAAACCTGCACAGAATGGCGCCCAGCCTCGTATCACTCAACTCCATGGCCTCCTCGGTGTTTGACCTCAGTGAGGACCCCAGGTGCGTCTCAGTAACCCGCGTACATGGACAGGGGTGTCCCCTGATGTATCACGATTCTGATGGTCACTCTTGTTGTTTCTAGCGGCCCTGGTGTGGTGACCGGAGAAGTCAACATCTCTGTGCGATACGCCACGCTGCGACGCTCCCTCCTGGTGTCCATCAATGGCTGCAGGTAACGTGTGGGCTTATGGGGGACGATGTGTCCCTAACCTCACTGCATCCTTCTGCTCATATTGTCTTCTGGGCCTTTTCTGTGTCCTCCTCTAGGAACCTGATCCAGTGCTCGCCTCATGGAGCTGATCCCTACGTCCGCATGTACCTGCTCCCTGACCGGAGGTGGGCCAGCCGCAAGAAGACCACTATAAAGAAGAAGACCCTCAATCCCATCTACAATGAGAAGTTAGTAGTGCAGTCCCCTGAATCATGTGACCATAGTCATGGCAATTATCAGCACCAAATCAGAATATTTCAGTTTCTGGTATTAACATCATTCATTGCTGATGTCGGTACTCGTTCTGGTTGGTTGCTGATGCCGATATCTGTTCTGGTTGTTCCTGATGTCGGTACCTGTTCTAAATTTTGTCTGATGCTTCATGCTCCAGTCAGTGACTTCCAGGTTCTTTGAAGTAATTCACAGGTCAACAGGCCAAAGGCTCCTTTGTTCAAGCTTCTCTCTGGGAAACGTTCACACTTACCGGACCTGCAGCGTATTTTCTGCTGCGGATCCGCAGCAGATCTCATTTAAATAACTGAACACAGCATCAAATCTGCTGCGGTTCCTGTAGGTGTGAACGCACCCTAAAGGGTTTTTCCTTAGCATAGGCCATAAAATGCTGATCACTTTCACCTGATCATTGCCAGCATCCACCACCATTGCTGAGTAGCTATTAGGCGCTCAGTACTACCCACTGTGCATGGCATTCATGCTTCGTTCTTTGTGTAGTAGCGGCAACATAGTACTGGCTGTTAGTTCCCACCGACGCCGAACAGCTGATTGGCCCGGTTGTCATCTGGGCTGTGATTGACAGGCAAGGAAGCCCATTAGAGCCCGTTATCTGGCTCCTTACCATATCTGCTAACTCTGCTGGGAACCTGATTAGCACAATTGTAGCTCTGGCTACCCAGTGACTGGTTGTGTATGGGGGGAGGGGGCACAGTCAATCCTTGCCAGACAGTGGGATAGTATGGGACAATACAGGGATATGCAATGGCGTATACCAGAAACCCTTCTATATACCACAGCTTCCAGGATCCCACTGACTGACCTCCCCTCTGTGTCCTCCAGGTTTGAATTCCTTGTTACCCTTGAAGATGCTAAGAAGCGGATGCTGGACATCGCAGTGAAGAACAACCGGCCATTCGGATCACACGAGAGGAAGGAGATGGGGAAGGTGAGTGATGGACACTGGCAACTACTACTCCGAGTATCTGTGAGGTGCGGCCTGATATGAACGTCCTGTACCTTCTACTTACAGGTGCTGGTGGATCTGTCCCAAGAAGACGTCGACCAGGGCTTCACCAACTGGTAAGATGAACAACGTGACAAGACCTAGATGTGACCTTTTACCCTAACACAGAGCCACATGTGACACTCAGCTGGGGCCATGTACACGCATGATGTACTGTTATTCCAAATATCTCACATTCTCCCCCCCCTTTTTTTGGGCTTAATACATCTTCCCTATAGAAGCCATGTCTGATAGATGAATCTGTGATGTTAGGTGCAGAAAGGGAGGGTGCAGAGAATTCTGCCATCAACAACATACAGGTGTGAAGGAGTAGTGCACATCTACCAGGGAAGTGGTAGTGTACAGCTACCAGGGAGGGCACTCAGGTGGAAGAGGAAGTGCACAGCTACCAGGGAGGGCACTCAGGTGGAAGAGGAAGTGCACAGCTACCAGGGAGGGCACTCAGGTGGAAGAGGAAGTGCACAGCTACCAGGGAGGGCACTCAGGTGGAAGAGGAAGTGCACAGCTACCAGGGAGGGCACTCAGGTGGAAGAGGAAGTGCACAGCTACCAGGGAGGGCACTCAGGTGGAAGAGGAAGTGCACAGCTACCAGGGAGGGCACTCAGGTGGAAGAGGAAGTGCACAGCTACCAGGGAGGGCACTCAGGTGGAAGAGGAAGTGCACAGCTACCAGGGAGGGCACTCAGGTGGAAGAGGAAGTGCACAGCTACCAGGGAGGGTACTCAGGTGGAAGAGGTAGTGCACAGCTACCAGGGATGGCTCTCAGGTGGAAGAGGAAGTGCACAGCTACCAGGGAGGGCACTCAGGTGGAAGAGGAAGTGCAGAGCTACCAGGGATGGCTCTCAGGTGGAAGAGGAAGTGCACAGCTACCAGGGATGGCTCTCAGGTGGAAGAGGAAGTGCACAGCTACCAGGGATGGCTCTCAGGTGGAAGAGGAAGTGCACAGCTACCAGGGATGGCTCTCAGGTGGAAGAGGAAGTGCAGAGCTACCAGGGATGGCTCTCAGGTGGAAGAGGTAGTGCACAGCTACCAGGGAGGGCACTCAGGTGGAAGAGGTAGTGCACAGCTACCAGGGAGGGCACTCAGGTGGAAGAGGAAGTGCACAGCTACCAGGGAGGGCACTCAGGTGGAAGAGGTAGTGCACAGCTACCAGGGAGGGCACTCAGGTGGAAGAGGAAGTGCACAGCTACCAGGGAGGGCACTCAGGTGGAAGAGGTAGTGCACAGCTACCAGGGAGGGCACTCAGGTGGAAGAGGAAGTGCACAGCTACCAGGGAGGGCACTCAGGTGGAAGAGGAAGTGCACAGCTACCAGGGAGGGCACTCAGGTGGAAGAGGAAGTGCACAGCTACCAGGGAGGGCACTCAGGTGGAAGAGGTAGTGCACAGCTACCAGGGAGGGCACTCAGGTGGAAGAGGAAGTGCACAGCTACCAGGGAGGGCACTCAGGTGGAAGAGGTAGTGTACATAAGAGTGAAAGTCTGTTCCTGACTCTTGTCCTCCGCCTTCTTGTCTTGCAGGTTTGAGCTGTCAGCGTCCGGCCAGCCGAGCTCTTGACTTCCACCAGCCGCCATGTTATCTGCCTGTAAATATGTATATATGTAATATATCCCTGCAGATTTTATCACTGTAGGGGTGGGGCTGTATTCATGTAAAGTGTATTATATATAAATATGCCGGGCCCCGCCCTCCGCCATATTGTGCCCATCCACCGCTGCAGTTCTGCTTCTATTTATACAGACCTGATTATTTATTAAATAAACCACAAGTACGGAATCAGTGCCGCAGCCGCCATTGTTCATACCGGAGGAGAATAAAACTATTTTCGTTGTAATCGGCTCCTGAGATTATTTTTAGTAACGGCACAAAAAGAAAAAAAAAAAATACACAGGAAATCATGGCGGAATAGAAGCTGGTGCGGTATGTCAGAGAAGGGTGATCACCATGGAGACGTATAGCTCTGCAAAAGAGCTGCACACACATATGGGGAGTCAGAGAATTATCACCATAGAAACGCATAGCTCCGCAGAAGTGAAGCGCAGGCGGTATGTCAGAAGGGTTGTCACCATGGAGACACATAGATCTGCAGAAGGGCTGCACACACACACATGGGAGCTGAAGAATTATCACCATGGAAACGCATAGCTCCGCAGAAGAGCTGCACACACCCATGGGGAGTCAGAGAATTATCACCATGGAGACGCATAGCTCCGCAGAAGAGCTGCACACACCCATGGGGAGTCAGAGAATTATCACCATAGAGATGCATAGCTCCACAGAAGAGCTGCACATACACATAGCTCTGCAGAAGTGAAGCGCAGGCGGTATGTCGGAAGGGTTATCACCATGGAGACGCATAGCTCCGCAGAAGAGCTGCACACACATATGAGGAGCCGGAGAATTATCACCATGGAGACGCATAGATCCGCAAAAAAGCTGCACAGGAGCTGGAGAATTCAATTAGAAAGTCATTTTGGTTTTTATTTAAGACACTTTGCGGATTTATAAAAGTAAAATCAGGACGGAGTCGCCATCTTTACGTTATTTTATATGTCTGGATATTGTAGGACATTGTTGCCATTACAGAACTACAGTCCAAGCGTGATCCTCGTGTCCGGGAGACACCGTTCATCCTAGAAGTCCCTCCGCTCCCTACTGCTGAGGTGAGAGGTTGGTGCCACACGCCATGATCTCTAACCTGGGCTCTCTAGTTACAAAAACTACAACTCCCAGCATGCCAGGGCAGTGTACTAGCCGAAAAGTTGGTGGGGTCAGTGATCGACAGCCATCGTCATCGTGCTTCCACATCTTTTAACCTCTGAACCTCGGGCAGAATATCCTCCAAGTGACTGATCTCTAGAAAGACAAGGAAGACGCAGTGAGGCACAAGGGCCGACACTCCATCCGTACCCTGCCCCAGTAATGTAGTCGCTGATACCCACCTAGAATCTCCAGCAGATCTCTTATTAACTCCTCAAATGCTGGAAAGAACTCCTCATGCTCCTGGACCTTGTTTACGATACTGTAGACAATAAATCAGAAAGGGTTAAACACCAAAATATAACACCCCCACACACCCACTAGAATCCAGAGCTGCCCCCTTCCCCACCTGTCTATATCCAGCGTGCCCAGGATCTGCTGCAGTCCATGGCCTCCGCCTTCCTCCAGCTCTCTGCTCAGTCTCCCTACGGCGTTCACTACGGTCCCTGCACTCGCTGTGTCATCTGAGGACAACAGGGTGTGAAGGGTTAATTGTGGGGAGCATGGAGAAAGGGGTTAGTGGGAGGACACCACCTGGAGACCCTAAACAATGGGGGGGGGGAGGTGCTATGTGACTGGGTGCTTTGGACATCTTACCCAGGCCGAGGATGCAGCGCAGGTTCCTCATGGCGTTGGTCATCTCACCCAGCTTGCTGTAGACTTCGTTCATCCGCGGATAGATGCCGCTTATGGACGGGGCATCAAAAAGTTTCTGAAAGTGCGAGATGAGCGCCTGCAGCACGTGGGGGGAGACAGAGGGGCCCTGCGGACAGAGAGAGAGAGAGAGGTAGAAAATCTTACATTCTGAATGCTATAGTCCTGACTCCTGACCCATGAGCCCTAAAAGCCCCAGAACCAGGGTAACACAAAGGTACCTGGACACATGGATGGCTGTCAGGTGTATAAGGCTGAGTCATATGACTCCTATCAGCTGCTATGTAGTATGTCCTCACTAGACTCTTCTCAGTGGTGATTGTTGTGTACACTGACATCTAGTGGCCGCTGTGAATACTGCAGCCATCCTGTCTATAATGAGGGCTCAGAGTCTGTAGGGAGGTTTGGGATCGGCTGGCTCCTCACCTGCTTCCGGTTCTCCTCATCCTCCACCATCGTATCCACCAGAAGGAGAAGTTCCTCCACCCGGACAGCACCACACGTCTCTTCCGTTCTGTCCCCATGCTGGTTAGGTTGCAGCTTTTGTCTGAGCTTAGTCAGTGACCGATGCAGCGCCTACCAGAGAGATAGGCAGATTAATGGCAACAGCATAAAAACTCCACCAGACAAGTTCTCACCAGTGCAAGGCATGTAAGGCAGTTCCGCCATAGTGAATCTCCCTGACGGCTTGGATTACACATTGGGGTAGGGTGATCTTAGTTTGGTGACATTTAAAAGAAGAACTCCGGCCAAAAACTATTTGTCAATATGTTATTTCATAAGCAAAGTTAGACAAATTCATAATCTATATCATAAAAATCAAAGTCTGTCTGTCCTCTATAGACTTCCAAACGCCTGAACCGTTTGACCCCAAATTTGGCACACAGATACATTGGGTGCCCGGGAAGGTTATTGCGAAGGTCCCGTCCCCGCCAGATGTACAGGCGGGGAGGGGGAGGGGAAAGAGCGGTGCCCCATAGAGATGAATGGGAAAATCTCCTCACTGCAAACACAGGTGATATAATTAGCTGCAGCAGACACGGCAGTTGGAGCCTTAGCAACCAATAGGATTACTGCTTTCATTGTCACAGGGAGCAATGGTTGCTAGGGAAGCTGCCTCACAACATCCACAGTAATAACTGGTAGACCCCCTACTCCATCTATACAGTACAGGTATACAGGACCCCCTACTCCATCTATACAGGACATGTATACAGGGCCCCCTACTCCATCTATACAGTACATGTATATACAGGAGCCCCTACTCCATCTATACAGTACATGTATATACAGGAGCCCCTACTCCATCTATACAGAACATGTATATACAGGACCCCCTACTCCATCTATACAGTACATGTATATACAGGACCCCCTACTCCATCTATACAGTACATGTATACAGGGCCCCCTACTCCATCTATACAGTATATGTATATACAGGAGCCCCTACTCCATCTATACAGTACATGTATATACAGGACCCCCTACTCCATCTATACAGTACATGTATACAGGACCCCCTACTCCATCTTTACAGTACATGTATATACAGGGCACTACAAGTATACCAAACTGTAACTGGGTAACATTGCCACACCAGACCTGACCAATACCGCCATACTGTGACTGGATAACACTGCCATACCAGACCTGACCAATACCGCCATACTGTGCTGGATAACACTGTCATACCAGATCTGACCAATACCGCCATACTGTGACTGGATAACACCGCCATACCAGACCTGACCAATACCACCATGCTGTGACTGGATAACACCATCATATCAGACCTGACCAATACTGCCATACTGTGACTGGATAACACCGCTATACCAGACCTGACCAATACCGCCATACCGTGACTGGATAACACCGCCACACCAGACCTGACCAATACCGCCATACTGTGACTGGATAACACCGCCATACCAGACATGACCAATACCGACACACTGTGACTGAATAACACTGCCATACGGGTAAATACAACTCTGCAGGTATACAGGACACTACAGGTATTCAGGACCCCAAAACTATACACTACAGGTACACGGGACCTCCACAAAACTATATACTACAGGTATACAGGACCCCAAACTTTACACTACAGGTATAAAGGACCCCAAAATTATACACTACAGGTATACAGGACCTCCACCAACTATATACTTCAGGTATACAGGACCTCCACCGACTATATACTACAGGTATACAGGACCCCAAAACTATACACTACAGGTATACAGGAACTCCACCAACTATACACTACAGGTATACAGGACCTCAAAACTATACACTACAGGTATACAGGACCTACACCAACTCTATAATACAGGTATACAGCACCTTCACCAACTCTGTACTACAAGTATACAGGACCCCAAATATACTACAGGTATACAGGAACTCCACCAGTTATATGCTACAGGTATATAGGACTATACAAACTATACACTACAGGTATACAGGACCTCCACCAACTGTATACTATAGTTATACAGGACCCTCAAACTATTCACTACAGGTATACAGGACCCCCGAACTATATACTACAGGTATACAAGACCTCCACCAATTATACACTACAGGTATCCAGGACCCTCAAACTATAAACTACAGGTATACAAGACCTCCACCAACTATACATTACAGGTATACAGCACCAACTATATACTACAGGTATATAGGACCCAACTATACAGCACCAACTATACTACAGGTATATAGGACCCCAAACTATACACTACCGGTATACAGGACCTCAAAACTATACATTACAAGTATACAGGACCTACACCAACTCTATAATACAGGTATACAGCACCTTCACCAACTCTATACTACAAGTATACAGGACCCCAAATATACTACACGTATACAGGAACTCCACCAGCTATATACTACAGGTATATAGGACCCCAAACTATACACTACAGGTATACAGGACCTCCACCAACTCTATACTATAGTTATACAGGACCCTGAAACTATTCACTACAGGTATACAAGACCTCCACCAATTATACACTACAGGTATCCAGGACCCTCAAACTATAAACTACAGGTATACAAGACCTCCACCAACTATACATTACAGGTATACAGCACCAACTATATACTAGAGGTATACAGGACCCCCGAACTATACAGTACAGGTATACAGGACCTTCACCAACTGTACACTGCAGGTATACAGGACCTCCCTCAACTATACACTACAGGTATACAGCCCCCCAACTATGCACTACAGATATGCGAGACCCCTAAAAACTATACATTGTGGGTATACAGAACCCCTCCAACTATGCACTACAGGTATACACTAATTCCACTGATTGACTCAGATGAAACAATACCTTTAGCTTGGCCTTCTGGGCACCTTAGAACAAATCTAATTAACACACTGAGACTTTATACCCGGGCAGCGCCGGGTACATTTTCTAGTATACACTAATTATGGGAAATGCACATATAGTGTTATTTTCCTCAATTTACTAGATCAGGCAGACTTCAATTTCTCTCCATTCCTGTGCTCTCTGCTTAAAATTCAACTACACACTATAGAAGTGGGCTCTTGTGTTGTAATATCTGTCTACTGAGGGAACAGGTTCTTATAGGACGTAATTTTGGAGCTGGGGGCCCCCGGTAATCCCACCTACCTGCAGGGACAGTAACTGTCCGGCCCACAGCTCTATGGTCGGAAGCAGATGCAGGAAGGCCGACTCGTCCGTGGTCGCTGAACCTCCATTCTCCTGGAGCCGGGAGCTGTGCTTATAAAGTAGTGGAGGGGCCCGGGGACCGCAGAGCACAGCACTGATATCTGACAGGATCTGAAAGAGATGCTCACTCATCACGGCTGGGTCACAGCACCAGCACGGCGCTCACTCATCACGGCTGGGTCACAGCACCAGCACGGCGCTCACTCATCACGGCTGGGTCACAGCACCAGCACGGCGCTCACTCATCACGGCTGGGTCACAGCACCAGCACGGCGCTCACTCATCACGGCTGGGTCACAGCACCAGCACGGCGCTCACTCATCATGGCTGGGTCACAGCACCAGCATACAACTCCTAGGAAGCCAAGTAATATGGGAAGGCTACAGAGGTCAGTGCAGAACACATTCTAATTGTTAACGATTAACAATCTCAAACGACCGCTATTGTGAAAGGCCTGAAAACGTTCACTCATTTCTATGAAGTGATAATCGTTACTTATGATCGCTATTGCGTTCGTATCTATTGCGAACGACCGAACCATGTATTATTCAATGCGAACGATTTGATTTGCGAACGAGCAACGATAAAAATAGGTCCAGGTCTTATAAAGCGATCAACGATTTCTCGTTCGGTCGTTAATCGTTAACTGCATTTCAACCGAACGATTATCGTTTAGATTCGAACGATTTAAAGATAATCTGAACGATAATCGTCCGGTGGAATAGGGCCCTAAACCTGGATCCCACGCGGCTGCGCTCGGCACGTTCATTCTCTCAGGTTTGTTACCTTGTGCAGCTTAGAACAGGTCTTTGCTTCTCTGAATTTTGATGCAGCGACTGGAAGGAGACTCTTCAGATCCTGAACTCCGAGCTCCCTACAGATGTTCTATAGCAAAACAGGAGAACAACATGGAGGAGGCTGACACTGCATTAAGGGGATGGGGGAGGGAGGGACCACTCATAGGATTATACAGTATAATGTCCACAAAACTGATCCCGAGTTACATCCTGTATTATACCCCAGAGCTGCACTCACTATTCTGCTGGTGAGGTCACTGTGTACATACATTACTGATCCTGAGTTACATCCTGTATTATACCCCAGAGCTGCACTCACTATTCTGCTGGTGGGGTCACTGTGTACATACATTACATTACTGATCCTAAGTTACATCCAGCATTATGCCCCAGAGCTGCACTCATTATTGTGCTGGTGAGGTCACTGTGTACTCAGGTCTATGTGTAGACTGTATAGAGGTGAAGATGGGGGGGGGGGGGGTCACTTAGCTATAGAGACAATGGATGTATTAGATGGGACAGCAATGTTTGGGGTAAATACTGTATCCTGTGGATACCTGTAAGAGCCGCTGACATTTGCCATCTGACAAAAGCTCCACCCCCAGGATGTCATCTCTTTCAGGCTCCGCCTCTTCCTTCTCTCGGGTTACACCTCTGCACCTGAACCATAAAAGAATCAGGTAAGAAAAAAATGGCAGCAAAAAGAAAACAAGAACTAGATTACAGCGGGTTACACTGTGTCCCTCTCCTGCCGTACGGAGCGGACGTAACGCTGAGGGCGGAGCCGCACATCCTCACCGGAGATTATTCTGGGTGAGAATCTTCTCCATCTTCCTCATCTGCTGCTTGTAGGTTCTGAATTCTCTGACTGACGGTCTAATGTGGAGGGAACAGACATGTGGTCAGGTCTGAAGGGCAGGGAGGGCTGCTGTCTGATCCTGGGAGTCACACACAACAGGACGATCTACAGCCATCACATAGGAAGCAGCTGAACAGGGTGGGGTGCTGCCTAATTCTGGGGGCTCATACACAGGACAATGAGCTGCAGCCATCACACTGATCTATATAAAACCTCTCCGCTCCCTGGCCTGACAAGTGAGACCTCATGTACATGTACACATCCACACGTACCTGGCCTCCATCTCCTCCTTCAGCTGCCCGTTCTCCCGCAGCAGCTGCTCTTCCTTCCTGTGAGCGTCTCGTATCTGCTCCTGATAAGACTGAGAGAGAACAGGGTCAGAGGTTACAGCGCTCCATGTGTTGGGCCCAGCTGACCCCGGACAGTACTGAATGCCTCCACTCCCGTGCATCACGCAGTCCCCGATCCTCCGCCCCCCGCCCGTCACACAGTCCCCAATTCTCCGGCCGTCACACAGTCCAAATCCTCCACCCCCGCCCGTCACACAGTCCCAATCCTCCGCCCCGCCCGTCACACAGTCCCAATCCTCCGCCCCCGCCCGTCACACAGTCCCCAATTCTCCGGCCATCACACAGTCCCAATCCTCTGCCCCCGCCCGTCACACAGTCCCCAATCCTCCGCCCTGCCCATCACACAGTCCCAATCCTCCGCCCCCGCCCATCACACAGTCCCAATCCTCCGCCCCCGCCCGTCACACAGTCCCAATCCCCCGGCCCCAGCCTGTCACACAGTCCCCAATTCTCCGGCCGTCACACAGTCCCAATCCTCCGCCCCCGCCCGTCACACAGTCCCAATCCTCCGCCCCCGCCCGTCACACAGTCCCAATCCCCCGGCCCCAGCCTGTCACACAGTCCCCAATTCTCCGCCCGTCACACAGTCCCAATCCTCCGCCCCCGCCCGTCACACAGTCCCCAATTCTCCGGCCGTCACACAGTCCCAATCCTCCGCCCCCGCCCGTCACACAGTCCCAATCCTCCGCCCCCGCCCGTCACACAGTCCCAATCCTCCGCCCCCGCCCGTCACACAGTCCCAATCCTCCGCCCGTCACACAGTCCCAATCCTCCGCCCTGCCCATCACACAGTCCCAATCCTCCGCCCCCGCCTGTCACACAGTCCCCAATTCTCCGGCCGTCACACAGTCCCAATCCTCCGCCCCCGCCCGTCACACAGTCCCCAATTCTCCGGCCCCGCCCGTCACACAGTCCCAATCCTCCGCCCTGCCCATCACACAGTCCCAATCCTCTGCCCTGACCATCACAGTCCCAATCCTCCGCCCCCGCCCGTCACACAGTCCCAATCCTCCGCCCCCGCCCGTCACACAGTCCCAATCCTCCGCCCTGCCCATCACACAGTCCCAATCCTCCGCCCCCGCCCATCACACAGTCCCAATCCTCCGCCCCCGCCCGTCACACAGTCCCAATCCTCCGCCCCCGCCCGTCACACAGTCCCAATCCTCCGCCCCCGCCCGTCACACAGTCCCCAATCCTCCGCCCTGCCGATCACACAGTCCCAATCCTCCGCCCCCGCCCATCACACAGTCCCAATCCTCCGCCCCAGCCCGTCACACAGTCCCAATCCTCCGCCCCCGCCCGTCACACAGTCCCAATCCTCCGCCCCCGCCCGTCACACAGTCCCCAATCCTCCGCCCTGCCCATCACACAGTCCCAATCCTCCGCCCCACCGCCCGTCACACAGTCCCCTGGTCTCACCTTGATCAGGGCTTTATAATTGGGGGTGGCGTCCAGGTCCAGGGAACCTTCTGAGTGACTTCTCTCCAGGACCGGACCCTCAGAGGACTCATATTTCCTGCAAGTAACAAATCCAGGAGACACAGATGAGAGCACAACCCAGTCTGGATGACCTATAGCAGGTGGGTGTAGATCAGGGGTCTCCCCTCCAGGACCACCTATTATTATTACCTCCCCTCCATAGAGAATCACATCATGGATTTATTTTAGAGCTGCGGCAGACAGGTAAGCAATGCTATGATGTCATCTCCCATCCTCCTTGTGTCTCATCAGACGCTCACACCCTGAACCCTAACATCCCTATATCAATAGCCGCAATGAGAGGGGTTGTCCAGGATCTGATTTTAGCAGATACATCGGCCTCCGGAGCAGCACTCACCTGATCTCATCCTGCAGCTTCTTCACCCGGCGCTCATACCCATCAATGAGATCCAGAATCCTGTAAGATCAGAATAGAATAAGGGAAGAAGCTAGAGAGAAGTCCAATCATCCTCCAAGACCACACTGTGTGATCAAGGGTTATACCAGGGGAGTGGACGGATCTATGCCAAGAAGCTGAGATATGGGGAGCTGTTGGGCGGGAGGTTAGCCAGGCAGGGACCACTCTGCTTGTGGAGCTGCAGGTTCAGAGCTCAGTGGACGTTCCCTGTGAAGCTTCTATCAATGATATAGCTCAGGGTTCCCCCTTAAGCACTACAACTCTCAGCATGCCTTGTTAGCGGATAATGGTTACATGCACATCATTTCCTTCTCACTTACACAGACGTGGATGATGGGGGTGGTAGTGGTGGTCAATGTCACACTTACTGCTGGTCCAGGTGGCTGTTCTCCTGCGGCTGCCGCTTCATCAGACGCAGGAAGGTCTTCCTCCTGTTCTCCAGCCTCTTCTCCTCTGCAGCTGCCGCCTGGGAGAGACGCTTCCTCAGCTCTGCTATGCGGCGTTCCTGCTCCCGCAGCTTCTCCTGGTGCTTCTGACAATGTTCCTGAGAGGAGGCGACAGACTCCATGATAAAATGTTTAATGCATCTGGCCCCCAAGGTATCCAGTGTGTGACAGGACCCAGAAGCCTCCAGGACCTCCCTGATCTGTACTGACAGAGGCCATCACTGGCACCACAGTAGCTGCAGATGTGTACAGAGTCCAGTCCTGCCTGCACACACTGCAGCGTACACCTATAGATGTGTGACCGTATACAGCGAGCGATCCGCGTGTACTCACATGTGCCACCTCCTTCTCCTTCAGTAAACCCTTCACCTCGCTCTGCTGCTGCTGCATCTTACAGATAAAGTCGTCCTCCAGGTCCCGGATTTTGGTTTTGACGCTGTCCAGAATCCGCTGCAATTCATCGGCCCTCTGCTCCTGACGGCCGGCTCTGTCCTGCTGCATCCGGACGTCATCTCTGCAGAAGACAAGAGAAAAAGTTGAGCCCAGTGTACATGTGTATGAAGGAGGAATAGCTGAGCCCAGTGTACATGTGTATGGGGGAGGAGGAGGAATAGCTGAGCGCAGTGTACATGTGTATGGAGGAGGAGGAATAGCTGAGCCCAGTGTACATGTGTATGGGGGAGGCGGAGGAATAGCTGAGCCCAGTGTACATGTGTATGGAGGAGGAGGAGGAATAGCTGAGCCCAGTGTACATGTGTATGGGGGAGGCGGAGGAATAGCTGAGCCCAGTGTACATGTGTATGGAGGAGGAGGAGGAATAGCTGAGCCCAGTGTACATGTGTATGGAGGAGGAGGAGGAATAGCTGAGCCCAGTGTACATGTGTATGGAGGAGGAGGAATAGCTGAGCCCAGTGTACATGTGTATGGAGGAGGAGGAGGAATAGCTGAGCCCAGTGTACATGTGTATGGAGGAGGAGGAATAGGTGAGCCCAGTGTACATGTGTATGGGGGAGGAGGAGGAATAGCTGAGCCCAGTGTACATGTGTATGGGGGAGGAGGAGGAATAGCTGAGCCCAGTGTACATGTGTATGGAGGAGGAGGAGGAATAGCTTAGCCCAGTGTACATGTGTATGGGGGAGGAGGAATAGCTTAGACCAGTGTACATGTGTATGGGGGAGGAGGAGGAGGAGGAGGAGGAATGTCTGAGCCCAGTGTATATGTGTATGGGGGAGGAGGAATAGCTGAGCCCAGTGTACATGTGTATAGTGGAAGGAGGAGGAAGAATAGCTGAGCCCAGTGTACATATGTAAAGGGGAAGAAGGAGGTGGAGGAAGAATAGCTGAGCCCAGTGTACATGTGTATGGAGGAGGAGGAATAGGTGAGCCCAGTGTACATGTGTATGGGGGAGGAGGAGGAATAGCTGAGCCCAGTGTACATGTGTATGGGAGAAGGAGGAGGAATAGCTGAACCCGGTGTACATGTGTATGGAGGAGGAGGAATAGGTGAGCCCAGTGTACATGTGTATGGGAGAAGGAGGAATAGCTGAGCCCAGTGTACATGTGTATGGGGGAGGAGGAGGAATAGCTGAGCCCAGTGTACATGTGTATGGGGGAGGAGGAGGAATAGCTGAGCCCAGTGTACATGTGTATGGGAGAAGGAGGAATAGCTGAGCCCGGTGTACATGTGTATGGGGGAGGAGGAGGAATAGCTGAGCCCAGTGTACATGTGTATGGGGGAGGGGGGAGAAATAGCTGTGCCCAGTGTACATGTGTATGGGGGAGGAGGAGGAATAGCTGTGCCCAGTGTACATGTGTATGGGGGAGGAGGAGGAATAGCTGAGCCCAGTGTACATGTGTATAGGGGAGGAGGAGGAATAGCTGAGCCCAGTGTACATGTGTATGGAAGAAGGAGGAATAGCTGAGCCCAGTTTACATGTGTATGGGAGGGGGGAGGAGGAATAGCTGAGCCCGGTGTACATGTGTATGGGGGAGGAGGAGGAATAGCTGAGCCCGGTGTACATGTGTATACAGTATAGCACGGCAGTCTTACTTGAGTTGGTTGTTGGACTGGATGAGGCCGTGGATCAGGTTCTGACGTCTCTCTGTATCTTCCACAAGTGATTTAATGGCTGATCTGAGCGCCAGTGACGCCTGGGAGTCTAGGGTCACTCCTCCTAGATAGAGAGAACGAACTGAGAACATTAGAAGGTGGAAGACCCTGCATCCCCCAGTATAAACCTCTCATCACATGTGGATCCAGTGTTAGGTCTGCAGAGACCACCACATTTCACACATCACATAGACGCCATTACCCAACAGGTCGTCCCTCGGAGACACGCACACTGCCGAACAGCCATGACGCTTCAGGATCTTATTGATATCCTCCCATCCTGACAGCTCTGCCTGCAGCGAGATAGAGAAAATGGCTCAGACAACTCCACACACAACAGGTGCCGCACCACAGAAGACCGGATCCACACACAACAGGTGCCGCACCATAGGAGACTGGATCCACACACACTGCCATAGAAGACATTCATTAAAGCAACTCTGTACCCACAATCGGTCCCCCCCCCTTCAAACCACTTGTACCTTGGGATAGCTGCTTTTAATCCAAGATCTGTCCTGGGGTCCGTTCGGCAGGGGATGCAGTTATTGTCCTAAAAAACAACTTTTAATCCGGCAGCGCTGTGTCTAACGGCCGGGGCTTACATCTGTATATGCACTAGGCTGGCACACCCTCTCCGTCCCTCTTCCCCACCCTCCTCATTAGCACTTGTTTAGCCCGGCACATGGGCTGGATCGTTAATACACCAGTGCAAAGCTCAAACAGCAGTAAATGTTCCTGGATCATTCCTAATGATGAGGAGGGTGGGGAGGAAGGACGGAGAGGGTGTGCCAGCCTAATGCATATACAAATGTAAGCCCCGGCCGTTAGACACAGCACTTCAGAATTAAAAGTTGTTTTTAGGAGAATAACTGCATCACCTGCCGAACGGACCCCAGGACAGATCTTGGATTAAAAGCAGCTATCCGACAAGTGGTTGGGGGGGGGACAGATTGTGGGTACAGAGTCGCTTTAAGGTGAGTGGGGTGGAGTTGTAATACCACACACACCCTGAGGAAAGGGGTGGCGCTTAGGGCGTGTGCACACTACGGAATTGCCGCGTATTCCCTCGCCCATCCCCGCACGCGGCAGCGCGCATTTCCGCCCGTGCCATATTCTGTGCACGGGCGGATTCCGCGTTCCGTCGAAAGAATTGACATGTTACTTCTTTCGGCGGAACGCGTAATCCGCCCGTGCATAGAATAGTGTCTATGGCAGGGGCGGAAATGTGCGCCACCGCGTGCGGGGATGAGCGACGGAATACGTCGCGGGTAAGACGCGGCAATTCTGTAGTGTGCACGCGCCCTTACTTTGAAAAAAAACAGCCATCTATTTGTAATCCTGGATAACCCCCTTTAATACACTCCTCAGCAAGGAAACTGCAACACGAGCTCCAGTCTGTGATATGGGGAGGGGGCTTTAGTGATATATAAGGCATAGAGAGCACACAATCTTATCCCAAACTGAGAGTCAGATCCCTTGAAGGGGAGACTGGCCTACACATCTATACACATGTAGGCCGAGGTCTCAGCGCTGTTCAGGGTTACGTGTCCATGTCGGTGTGAGACAAGTGATGAAGTAGACACATTATTGGTCACAATTGCTGATCCAGAGGATTTGCTGCTGATCCTGTGAGTTCTATAATTCCAGGACATCTTGGTGTTGCAGGGTTAATGCTGAGGAGCGTATCTGCGGGGGACATCTCTGCCAGGAGCCCCCCAACAGTAATATCATCAACCTTCTCCTCTCACCGCTCCAACATCATTCACACAGAAAGGACAGGACAAAGTGGCGTGGGGGCGCGGCTGGTCAGCTGTATGGGAGAGGCTGGACCCCCCCTCTCAGGCCCCCGCCATGCTGATGATGGATCCCTGCTGGTTACTGACTTACCATAGAGGAAACCTCATCAGCGTCTGCAAGAGAAACAAGACAGAGGGATGAAGGAGCATAGAACTACAAGCAGAAGGTTATAGGGGGGAGTGGGGGCCCGGGGCGAGCACTACACCCCATCATCTTCTCCACAACATTCCCCCTATGGGGTCCTCACCTGCCAAGCGGCTCATGTCCCCTCCCCCGAGCAGAGGAACCTGGAGGGAAGAAAGAGCATTACCCCAAATACACATATTTACCTACCATATATCACACCCCAACATCATACTACACCCCCAGTTATCATACTGCACCCCCAATCTACCACATATCACATCCCAACATCATACTACACCCCCAGTTATCATACTGCACCCCCAATCTACCACATATCACATCCCAACATCATACTGCACCCTCAGTCTACCACATATCACCCCCCAACATCATACTGCACCCTCAGTCTACCACATATCCCACCCCATCATACTGTACCCCCAATCTACCACATATCACACCCCAACATCATACTGCACCCCCAGTCTACCACATATCACCCCCCAACATCATACTGCACCCCCAGTTATCATACTACACCCCCAATCTACCACATATCACACCCCAACATCATACTGCACCCTCAGTCTACCACATATCACACCCCAACATCATACTGCACCCTCAGTTTACCACATATCACCCCCCAACATCATACTACACCCCCAGTCTACCACATATCACACCCCAACATCATACTGCACCCCCAGTCTACCACATATCACACCCCAACATCATACTACACCCCCAGTCTACCACATATCACACCCCAACATCATACTACACCCCCAGTCTACCACATATCACCCCCAACATCATACTGCACCTTCAGTCTACCACATATCACCCCCAACATCATACTGCACCCCCAGTTATCATACTGCACCCCCAATCTACCACATATCACACCCCATCATACTGCACCCCCAATCTACCACATATCACACCCCAACATCATACTGCACCCTCAGTCTACCACATATCACCCCCCAACATCATACTGCACCCCCAGTTATCATACTGCACCCCCAATCTACCACATATCACACCCCAACATCATACTGCACCCTCAGTCTACCACATATCACACCCCAACATCATACTGCACCCTCAGTCTACCACATATCACACCCCAACATCATACTGCACCCCCAATCTACCACATATCACCCCCCAACATCATACTGCACCCCAAATCTACCACATATCACACCCCAACATCATACTGCACCCTCAGTCTACCACATATCACACCCCAACATCATACTACACCCCCAGTTATCATACTGCACCCCCCACATATCACCCCCCCAACTAAGGATGGTCCGAACCTGCCGAGGTTACGGTTTGTATGAACCTGAACGCTCGGCATCAGATTCCCGCTGTCTGCCCGCTCCGTGGAGAGGGTGGATACAGCGGGAGGAACGCCTGGAAAACAGCCTATGGCTATGGCTGTATCCCAGTTTTCCAGGCGTTCCTCCCGCTGTATCCACCCTATCCACGGAGCGGGCAGACAGCGGGAATCTGATGCCGAGTGTTCAGGTTCATACAAACCCGAACCAGGTTCAGACCATCCCTGCCCCCAACAACATACTGCACCCCCAATCTACCACATATCACCCCCCCCAACATCATACTGCACCCCCAATCTACCACATATCACACCGCCCAACATCATACTGCACCCCCCAATCTATCACATATCACCCCCCCCAACATCATACTGCACCCCCCAATCTATCACATATCACCCCCCCAACATCATACTGCACCCCCCAATCTATCACATATCACCCCCCCAACATCATACTGCACCCCCCAATCTATCACATATCACCCCCCAACATCATACTGCACCCCCCAATCTATCACATATCACCCCCCCAACATCATACTGCACCCCCAATCTACCACATATCACCCCCCCAACATCATACTGCACCCCCAATCTACCACATATCACCCCCCCAACATCATACTGCACCCCCCAAACATCATACTGCACCCCCCAATCTATCACATATCACATCCCAACATCATACTGCACCCCCCAATCTATCACATATCACATCCCAACATCATACTGCACCCCCCAATCTATCACATATCACCCCCCCAACATCATACTGCACCCCCCAATCTATCACATATCACCCCCCCAACATCATACTGCACCCCCAATCTACCACATATCACCCCCCCAACATCATACTGCACCCCCAATCTACCACATATCACCCCCCCAACATCATACTGCACCCCCAATCTACCACATATCACCCCCCCAACATCATACTGCACCCCCCAATCACATATCACACCGCCCAACATCATACTGCACCCCCAATCTACCACATATGAAACCCATAATCATTACATACCCCAAACTGCAACATATCACACCCCATACTGACACCCCATTCACCAATATATCATTACCCATCATCAAACTGCACCCCACCCCAACATCCATTAAAGGGGTAGTTCATCCAAAACATTTTTTTTTTTTTTTCAAATCAACTGGTGCCAGAGATTTATAAAATACTTCTATTCAAAAATCTCCAGTCTTCCAATACTCATCATCTGCTGTATGTCCTGCAGGAAGTGGTGTATTCTCTCCAGTCTGACACAGTGCTCTCTGCTGCCACCTCTGTCCATGTCAGGAACTGTCCAGAGCAGCAGCAAATCCTCATAGAAAACCTCTCCTGCTCTGGACAGTTCCTGACATGGACAGAGGTGGCAGCAGAGAGCAGTGTGTCAGACTGGAGAAAATTCACCACTTCCTGCAGGACAAACAGCAGCTGATAAGTACTGTAAGACTGGAGATTTTTTTAATAGAAGTTTATAACAAAGCTCTGGCATTTTCCAAGACCAGTTTCCAACCACCCCCCTAATTACAATATATCATACAGCCTCACCACACCTCACTCTATACCATGCCCCACACCCATTCATTACACTGCTCCCTGCTATAGCCACACGTTTCTGCTCACCCCCGTTTATGGGTCTTGCTGTCTTCCAGTCCGATCACACTGGACGCTTCTATGTTCCGGGAAGGGGCAGTTTCCTCTACAGACGGTTTAAATTCAGCCGCTTTAGTTTTGATGGTTTCTCTCCCGGCTTCCGTCCGTTTCCAAGGAGACGTCAATCGAATTGCCAGCAAAGGGCGGGGCCAAAGCGGAGGATTCTGACAGTTGATTGGTTGTAGAGAGACAGGTGACTCCGCTTTTTATCAGTGACCGTTGAACATGTTGTCAACCAAACTCGTTTTAACCCTTTTATTGCTCCGCCCCCAACGGCTTCTCGTCAAATCAGCGAGGAGCGTGTGACCTGTCACTGTCAGCAGGGTTGGCTGCGGCGCTTGGACCGTGTGACAGAGCGGCCCGGACAGGTGAGGGAGTCCCGGGAAGCGGACAATGGGAACCGGTGGGGAGGGGGCGGCGGTATGTATCCTCCAGGGGGACCGGAGAGAGAACGGGCAGGACAATGCAGGGAATGGTGAGGGATGGCCGGGCACACGGAGAGCTTCACCGACACCTGCAGCCGGTGGAGACGCCATCCGGTGTATACGGGAGATAACGTACAGGACGTTATATATGGAGAGAGATAATGTACAGGGGGCCGCGTATATATATAATGTACAGGAGGCCGCGTATATATATAATGTACAGGAGGCCGCGTATATATATAATGTACAGGACGTTATATACTGTATATAGAGAGAGGCCGCATATACGTAATGTACAGGGGGCCGCGTATATATATAATGTACAGGGGGCCGCGTATACGTAATGTACAGGGGGCCGCGTATATATATAATGTACAGGACGTTATATACTGTATATAGAGAGAGGCCGCATATACGTAATGTACAGGGGGCCGCGTATATATATAATGTACAGGGGGCCGCGTATACGTAATGTACAGGGGGCCGCGTATATATATAATGTACAGGGGGCCGCGTATATATATAATGTACAGGGGGCCGCGTATAGGTAGTGTACAGGGGGCCGCGTATATATATAATGTACAGGAGGCCGCGTATATATATAATGTACAGGAGGCCGCGTATATATATAATGTACAGGACGTTATATACTGTATATAGAGAGAGAGGCCACGTATATATATAATGTACAGGGGGCCGCGTATATATATAATGTACAGGAGGCCGCGTATATATATAATGTACAGGAGGCCGCGTATATATATAATGTACAGGACGTTATATACTGTATATAGAGAGAGAGGCCACGTATATATATAATGTACAGGGGGCCGCGTATATATATAATGTACAGGAGGCCGCGTATATATATAATGTACAGGGGGCTGTGTATAGGTAATGTACAGGGGGCCGCGTATATATATAATGTACAGGGGGCCGCGTATATATATAATGTACAGGGGGCCGCGTATATATATAATGTACAGGGGGCCGCGTATATATATAATGTACAGGGGGCCGCGTATAGGTAATGTACAGGGGGCCGCGTATATATATAATTTACAGGACGTTATATACTGTATGTAGAGAGAGAGGCCGCGTATAGGTAACGTGCAGGGGGCCGCGTATAGGTAACGTACAGGGGGCCGCGCATATATATAATGTACAGGACGTTATATACTGTATATAGAGAGGCCGCGTATAGGTAACGTGCAGGGGGCCGCGCATAGGTAACGTACAGGGGGCCGCGTATATATATAATGTACAGGACGTTATATACTGTATATAGAGAGGCCGCGTATAGGTAACGTACAGGGGGCCGCGTATAGGTAACGTACAGGGGGCCGCGTATATATATAATGTACAGGACGTTATATACTGTATATAGAGAGAGAGGCCGCATATAGGTAACGTGCAGGGGGCCGCGCATAGGTAACGTACAGGGGGCCGCGTATATATATAATGTACAGGACGTTATATACTGTATATAGAGAGGCCGCGTATAGTTAACGTACAGGGGGCCGCGTATAGGTAACGTACAGGGGGCCGCGTATATATATAATGTACAGGACGTTATATACTGTATATAGAGAGGCCGCGTATAGGTAACGTGCAGGGGGCCGCGCATAGGTAACGTGCAGGGGGCCGGTCACCTCCTCCGCTATCTCTCCGCTCCGGCCGCTGCCATATTACAGTGTGCGCCGCCTCTTCTCCTTATCAGCCGCCCTGACCTCCATACTGCAGCATAGTGATTACAGCTCCGGGGGATAATACAGGATCAGTCATGTATGTACACAGTGACCCCACCAGCAGAATAGTGAGTGCAGCTCTGGAGTATAATACAGGATCAGTAATGTATGTACACAGTCTCTCTCTTACAGCTATGGCGAGCCCGACGTCTGGGAGCAGCAGGTCTATGGAGAATGGCAGTCAGAGGAAGAGGAGGGGTCCCGGAGCTTTTGCCACTGCCTATCTGGTCATCTACAATGTGATAATGACGGCCGGGTGAGTGGCTCCAGGGGTGTGTATTGGGGTGACTGGTTCCTGTGGTGATGTTGGGGGATGTGTAAGTAATATAGGGGCCCCCGGGGTGCGGGACTGGTTCTGTACTCGCCATCATCTGATGTTATGTTTATGATGCGTCATCACCCTGCAGCGTCTCAGATGATCTGCAGCCCCCCAGGCCATGACCTTTGCCCCCCAGGAATTATTTAGTCACATGGGGATGATTGGTATATACTGTATACACTGAGCGGCTGTGCTCTGTGCCCGGCAGGTGGCTGGTCATAGCGGTGGGCTTGGTGCGCACGTATCTCGCCAAGGGCAGTTACCACAATCTCTACTACTCCATAGAGCGGCCCCTGAAGTTCTTCCAGACGGGAGCGCTGCTGGAGGTAATGGCCGCTGCCCGTGCTCTGTGTGACTATAGTCTATGGGAGTTGCTGCATAGTGACACTGCTGTCTTTGTGTTTGCAGATTGTACATTGTGCACTGGGTAAGTGACTGGTGGACGTCCATAGCGGCCGTGTCAGTGTGTGACCGCCGGGCAGTAAGTTACAGAGAGATGCCGGTTGTGGGCATCATACGGACCCCAGCCTCTATACATACACCACACGGACCCCAGCCTCTATACATACACCACACGGACCCCAGCCTCTATACATACACCACACGGACCCCAGCCTCTATACATACACCACACGGACCCCAGCCTCTATACATACACCACACGGACCCCAGCCTCTATACATACACCACACGGACCCCAGC
The DNA here is from genome assembly GCF_027789765.1 of Dendropsophus ebraccatus. Classification (NCBI taxonomy): domain Eukaryota; kingdom Metazoa; phylum Chordata; class Amphibia; order Anura; family Hylidae; genus Dendropsophus; species Dendropsophus ebraccatus. The sequence continues at coordinate 9,384,223 of NC_091462.1, read as the reverse complement.
CTCTATACATACACCACACGGACCCCAGCCTCTATACATGCACCACACGGACCCCAGCCTCTATACATACACCACACGGACCCCAGCCTCTGTATATACACCACACGGACCCCAGCCTCTGTATATACACCACACGGACCCCAGCCTCTGTATATACACCACACGGACCCCAGCCTCTGTATATACACCACACGGACCCCAGCCTCTGTATATACACCACACGGACCCCAGCCTCTGTATATACACCACACGGACCCCAGCCTCTGTATATACACCACACGGACCCCAGCCTCTGTATACACACATACATACAATATATATATATAATATTTATATTTATTCCGGCCCCACTGACGCTCGGTCTCTGCTCTTCCAGGTATCGTGCCGTCCTCTGTGGTCCTCACAGCCTTTCAGGTTTTGTCTCGGGTGTTCCTGACCTGGGCCGTCACACACAGCGTGAGAGAGGTAATTCTCTGCCACGGGTCGTCTTAAAGGGATTTTTTACTGGACAGATGTGAGGAGGAAGGGGTTAATCTCCTGTTCACTTTTCAGGTGCAGAACGAGGACTCTGTCCTGCTGTTTGTTGTTGCCTGGACAATCACTGAGATTATCCGCTACTCGTTTTATACCTTCAGTCTCCTAAACCACCTGCCGTACATCATCAAGTGGGCCAGGTGAGTGCGGGCATGGGGTATCCCCGCTGAGGTGATGGGTATCAGAGGGGGCAGACACTGTCATTACTAACAGCCCCTCCTGTGTGTATGGACCCCCGGCTACGCAGCAGATCTTCCCCCACAATAAATATGTACAACTTGCAGACAGGCTGGCGGCCATGACAGTGGATCTGTGCTGTGTTTGCTTCTCAGGTACACCCTCTTCATTGTCTTATACCCCATGGGAGTAGCAGGAGAATTACTCACCATCTATGCTGCACTGCCCTACGTCAAGCAGACTGCATTATACTCCATCAGCCTGCCCAACAAATACAACTTCTCGTTTCATTACTACACCTTCCTCATCCTCGTCATGGTGTCCTACATCCCCAGTGAGTATCCAACAGTGTCATCACCACCTTTTATCATATGTGACTGCTGATATACAAGACAGAACTTCTGATATATACCAGCTGCCGCCCCGCTGACTGCTGAGATATACCAGCTGCCGCCCCGCTGACTGCTGATATATACCAGCTGCCACCCGCTGACTGCTGATATACCAGCTGCCACCCCACCGACTGCTGATATACAAGACAGAACTGCTGATATACCAGCTGCCACCTTACTTACTGCTGATATATACCAGCTGCCGCCCCGCTGACTGCTAATATACCAGCTGCCGCCCCGCTGACTGCTGATATACAAGCTGCCATCCCACCGACTGCTGATATACAAGACAGAACTGCTGATATATACCAGCTGCCGCCCCGCTGACTGCTGATATACAAGCTGCCATCCCACCGACTGCTGACATATACCAGCTGCCGCCCCGCTGACTGCTGCGATATACCAGCTGCCGCCCCGCTGACTGCTGCGATATACCAGCTGCCGCCCCGCTGACTGCTGCGATATACCAGCTGCCGCCCCGCTGACTGCTGCGATATACCTGCTGCCGCCCCGCTGACTGCTGCGATATACCAGCTGCCGCCCCGCTGACTGCTGCGATATACCAGCTGCCGCCCCGCTGACTGCTGCGATATACCAGCTGCCGCCCCGCTGACTGCTGCGATATACCAGCTGCCGCCCCGCTGACTGCTGCGATATACCTGCTGCCGCCCCGCTGACTGCTGCGATATACCAGCTGCCGCCCCGCTGACTGCTGCCATATAACAGCTGCCACCCCGCTGACTGCTGACATATTCAAGCTCCCATCCCATAGACTGCTGATATATGCCAGCTGCCGCCCCGCTGACTGCTGAGATATAATAGCTGCCGCCCCGCTGACTGCTGACATATAACAGCTGCCGCCTATAGGTCTATGAGCAGCCTACTCCAGCGGGGGTGGGGTCTCCATTCCATACAGGTCTATGAGCGGCCTCCTCCAGCGGGGGTGGGGTCTCCATTCTATACAGGTCTATGAGCAGCCTCCTCCAGGGGGGGTGGGGTCTCCATTCCATACAGGTCTATGAGCGGCCTCCTCTAGCAGGGGTGGGAGTTCCTGGTCTATACATGTTTGTGGGCAGCCTCCTCCAGCAGGGGTGGGGTCTCCAGTCCATCTGTGCCTATTGGCGGCCTCCTCCAGCGTCCCTCTGCTCTCCACGTTCACCAGTCTTCTCTTTTCTCTGCAGTTTTCCCGCAGTTATACTTCCACATGCTTCACCAGCGAAGGAAAGTTCTTCACGTCGAGCGCAAGAAGTCCGATTAACCCCGCGTCCCGTCGTCTTCTCCTCCTTTTTTTCTTTTGACTTTTTCTTTTTGTTTTTTTTTTCCCCCTAAAACTTCTAGAACCCCCAATGCTGCAGTCTTTTTGAGTGCGCCCTTTCCCATGAGAATGCTGGATGAGGTAAATGCCTGCAGGGATGGCGTGTTTACATACTAACCTCGGCCACTACCCAGCATGCACTAGGACTGTCGCGGCTGACTCGCCTTCTTTTATACTACTAAATGCTTGAGTCTGGTTCAGCAGCCGCTCTGAGCTGGAGCCTCCATGGCGCGGGATGTTGTGTTGCTGCATGCACAGTGGACTTGGGTTGATGGGGGGGGGGGGGGAGGTAGTGGTGGAAGCTGATATATTGGGGAAGGGGGTACCCCAACTTCTGGTACAATCTCATTGGAGCCTCTTCTAAACCTGCACTGGAATCTGCCTCAGGTCTGCACCCCTCCAGCTGTGACCACCGTACCTCAGCGCCAGCCCTCCAGGGCAAAGGCAGTGCCTACAGGAGGGGGCGCTGTTCTATCAACTGACACGTATGAACCTGCAGCCTTTATCCCTCCCCCATGTATAGGGCTGGGGGTCTTATCGGCCCACCAGAACCTTGCTTACCTTCTAGCACTCAGGGAGGAGTATTACTGCCCCATCACCTACAGCTCTGACCTACTCCGACCACTGACAGGTACAACAATCAAGTGACAACACTAGATGGCGCTGTGCCTCTTGTGTCCTGTACAGCAGTAATGGCAAACCTTCCGCCCTCCAGCTGTTGCAAAACTACAATTCCCATCATGCATGGACAGCCAAAGCATGATGGGAATTGTAGTTTTGCAACAGCTGGAGGGTGGAAGGTTTGCCATCCCTGCTGTACAATATGTGAGGGAGATGCCTTTGTGGCTGTGACTGCACAACAGGGGGAGGGGCCACATCCGTAATTTCCCGATCCAGTAGAAATCTCCAGAGTTAACGGTACTAGTCCTCTATGGGCCGGAGCGCTGCCGGCGTTAACCCCTAAGTGGCCATATCCCGGCTTCCTCTGCATGTAGAGCGGTATGATGGAGTCGGATCATGTTTACACTCAGCGTCTCGTGCTTGATATAATAACTTTGCAGACGTTTCTACTGACGAGGCCACAACCAGTAAAGGTTTTGTGAAATTTTCATCGTGTGTGGGTCTTTTTTTTTTTTTTTCTTGCCTGGGACCCCTGTTACACTGTCCAGCGCTCCCTCCTGGCTGTGGTCATGCCTGGTACTGCAGCACTGGGTCAGCGCTATTGGAATGGGACCATGGATGAGATGTGAGTGGTGACTGGCTGCTACGTAAGAGACATGATAATGGGGCTATCCCAAGAGCTACATGATGGATGACTGATCAGTGGGGGTCTGACCACTGGGGGAACGGAGGTCTGTTGTGGTGCTTGGTTACTTCTCATACTGCAGGGAAAGGGAGTCTGTGGCCCTCCAGCTGCTACCAAACTACAAACTAGGGGCTACAGCTTCCCTTATCCTACTCATTTGAACGTCTGAAAATCCAGCAGTCCCATAGACAGTGAATGGAGCCTGCACCCTCCACGATCAGTGTGGCCCCCAATAAGCTGTTGAGTTCCCCTTTAAGGTCCTTAGTAGAGGCTGTAGCTCTCAGCGCAGAGGGACCTTTGTACTGGGAAAGTTGATGGCAGTAATCTCTGTGGAGCTCCAGACAGCACCTCCTCCTCCTCTGCAGGGATTTGTCATGATTTTAACCCCTTTATATCTATGGCGCAGTGCCAGGCTATGTGCACATAGACTATTTCAACAATTTTTATTTACTTTTTGCATTTTAAAAAAATTTTAGGGTACTCCAGCCAGGACCCCTTTTTTGGCAGTGGGTAAGAACAATAACATCCACTCCCTCCCTGGCTGCAGCGCTCCGGTCCGGTTGTTACATGGCAGGCCAGTCTAGTCTCGGCAGCAGGTGGGGCACTAGAGCCAGGGAGGTAAATGGATGATTTTGTTTATCCACCCCCTCCTTGGCATTAAAAAGGGGCCCGGCTGGAGTACTCCTTTAGGCTGGGTTCACACACAGTATATTTCAGGCAGTATTTGGTCCTCATAGCAACCAAAACCAGGAGTGGATTAAAAAAGACAAAGGATCTGTTCACACAATGATGAAATTGAGTGGATGGCCGCCATATAACAGTAAATAACGGCCATTATTTCAATATAACAGCCGTTGTTTTTAGATAACAGCAAATATTTGCCATTAAATGGCGGCCAGCCACTCAATTTCAACATTACATGAACATAGCATTTCTGTGTTTTCAATCCACTTCTGGTTTTGGTTGCTATGAGGACCAAATACTGCCTGAAATATACTGTGTGTGAACCCAGCCATAATGTGCAATTTGCAAACTGGATGTTTTTTGAGGAAATGGCTGAAACAAAAAACCTTGGGGACATTTAATATTGAGTCTTCGAGTATACAGAGTATTCTTCTGTTTTTTTACCCAGCCAAACAGGACTAATTTAACCCCTTCACATCAGCCATATGGCTATATACGTTCCTGCTGCCGATGCCCCATGCAGCAGGGCTGTTTCAATGCGATTGGCCCTGGACACATTAGTGTCCCCAGGATTGGAGAAAATGACAGGCAGATACGATCACGCATTTAGATGCGGTCACCATTTATTTAAAAAAAAAAAAAGGTTCCTTAAAATCACTCCATTCCCAGGCTTATAGCGCTTTTATCCTTTATTCTATGGGGCTGTGTGAGGTGTAATTTTTTGCGCCATGATCTGTACTTTCTATCGGTACCTTGATTGCGCATATGCGACTTTTTGATCACTTTTTATTACAATGTTTCTGGATTTTATGTGACCAAAATTGCGCAATGTTGCACTTTGGAATTTTTTTGCGCTTACTCCACTTACCGTAAGAGATTAAGAATGAAATAAATTAATAGGTCGGGCGATTGCGCACACAGCGATACCAAACATGTTTGTTTATTTATATTAATAAAATGGGAAAAGGGGGGTGTTTCTGACTTTTATTAGGGGAGGGGATTTTTTTCAGTAATAAAAAAAAACACATTTTTTTTATACACATACCAGAAGTCCCCCCTGGGGTTTGGGTTATTCCCCCTGGGGGACTTCTAGTATATGCACACTGATCTTTCATAGAGATCTATGCAGTATAGATATATAGATATATTATAGATACACTGCATAGATCAATGAGATCTGTGCTCTATTGCTTTCGGCTGTTGCAGCCAAAAGCAATAGAGTGCCGAGCCGGGATCAGCGCCATTATGGTGCAGACCCCGGCTAGGTAAAAAGCGGGGATCACTCCTCCACGATCACGTTGTGAGGGGGCAATTTCCACCCCCCACACACACACTAAACACTAAAAGCAGCTGTTGGACCGTGCCCGCTAATAGCCCCGGTCCCGGGCTGCAGATAGCACTCGGAATTGTGGCGGTTCAGAGCGGGGTCGCTGTGCGGCCCCCCTCTGAACAGCCTTAATGACGCCGGGGCGTACATTTTCGCTCTTGGTTGTTAAAAGTTAAATGCCATGATGCAAAGTGATCAGGAAGTGATAAGGAAGTCAGTGACAGGATATGCACCTGTCACTGATCGGGACCGGGTCCGATCACTTACACTGACAGGCATGGGTAAGAACCTTAAGGCCCTATTAGACAGAATGGTTATTGGCCGATAATCGTCCCGTGTTATAGAAGGCAACGATCAGCCGACAGCCGGCTGATCGTTGCTGTTGTTTGTCTTTCACCATGTTGAAAGATAAGCAACTGTGATAGCAGCGACCTGCTGCCGTCCCTCCGTGGAATAGAAGCGGTGGCAGCTTACAGCGCTCGTTGGCTCCTCTTTGTCGCCCCGTGGAGTATCGGCTTTACCTCCATCCTGTTGGATTGGTGATCTGTACATAGTCTGCTCTCAGGCGGTCTATGCAGATAGATAGAACTGATCAATGCTATTTAACTGTAAAAGAAAAAAAGTTTCAAAAAAACCTTATAAAATAAACCCCAATAAAAGTTTAAATTACCTCCTTTCCCATTATAAAAATATGTAAAAAATAAATATCGTAATGCGCAGAATTGTCCGATCTAATAAAACGGTGTAAATGGAGAGAGAGAAAAAAACACACCAGGATTTCAGTTTTTTTTATTGTTATATATTAGAAATTAATAAAAGGCGATCAAAATTTCTCTCTTACACCGATAAAAATCATGGCGCAAAAAAATGACCCCCCCCAACCAGCCCTATAGGTGGAAGAATAAAAGCGTTATGGCTTTTTGAAGCAATGTTCCTCCTCGTCTTATATGTGACCCAGACATCCGGGCACCAATGACCTTTGACATGAAGGGGTTTTTAAACGTTTCATAAATTTGTGAGTAGAATATTCTCAGAATAGTCACATAAATTGCACAAGCACATTCACCCTTTACTGACCAGACCTAGGCCTGCATCAGTGCGAATGTTGGGAAAGTCCCGGATTATGTAAACTTTTGGGTGAATACTGAAATCGGGCAGATTAAAAAAAAAAGTTGCATCTAATAGTTGGTGTCTGTTCTGAGGACTCTGGTGAGTGCCGGCCTCTACACGTATTATGCAGGGACCTTTCTAGGTCTAGTGACTCACAGGTGACGTCTCACTTTTCTTTTCCAATCGGCCCGAGCCATGACTCTTCTCTTCACAATCTACCACAGGAACATTTTAGGTTCCCTGCTCCAGCCCACATAGTAGTTAGATCCCCTGTGTGTCCCCATCTAGCAGTTTGGCCCCCTCTGTGCCCCTTATGCCCTCTCTATGCTCCTATATAGTATAGGCCTCCTCTGTACCCCACACAGCATTAGTCCCCCTGTGCTTGCATAAAGCATAGCCCCCCCCCCACCACTGTGCCCCTGTATAGTATAGGCCCCCTGTGCAGCAGTCTTCATATAGTATATGGCCCTCATGTGCAGTATCCCACATATAGAATATGGCCCACTTTCCAGCAGCCCCATATAACATAGCCCCCTGTCCAGCGGTCCCCAAATAGTATAGCTCTCTGTCTATCACATTAGTCCCCATATAATATAGCCCGTCCAGTGCCCCCCCCCCCCCATATAGTTTAACCCCCCCATCCCCATATAATATAGCCCCCTATCCACCAGTCAACATATAATAAAGCTGCATGTGTGTAGAAATTCCCATATAATATAGCCCCCTGTTGAGAGGTCCCTATATCTTATAGCCCCATCCAGCAGTACCAATATAATATAGCCCCCTGTCCAGCAGCCACCTAGTATAGGTCATCACTGAGTAAAACAAAAACAAAATCATACTCACCTGTCCTATCACTCCCCAGCAGCCGCTCTTTCTACCCGGAGATTGGTTCAGCATCTATTCAAAGAGCTTCTGATGCCGGCTGCCTGAAATTTAGCCTACATGGGAAGTTCTCTGCTCCAACGCTGCGGCCCCAGCAAGCTCTCTTCTTCATCAGGGTCGTGTAGCACAGTGCTTCTCAATTTCAGTCCTCAGGCCTCACCAACAGGTCAGGATTTGAGGATTTCCTCAGTATATCACAGGTGATATAATTATATAGTGCATCAGGTATTAGCACAGCTGTTTTTTGTATTGGAAATCCTCAAAACATGACCTGTTGGTGAGGCCTGAGGACTGGAATTGAGAAGCACTGGTGTAGCGGATGCGGTGAGTGCAGAATCGCCCCTGCCAGCACCCCCTAGCAGCTGGTTAATTAGTGTTCTTCAGCGCCCCCTAGCAGCCTGTTCTCCAGCCCCCCCCACACCTGTTCTCCAGCCCCCCCCCCCACACCTGTTCTCCAGCCCCCCCCCCACCTGTTCTCCAGACCCCCCACCACCTGTTCTCCAGACCCCCCACCTGTTCTCCAGACCCCCCCTCCCCACCTGTTCTCCAGGCCCCCCCTCCCCACCTGTTCTCCAGACCCCACCACCACCTGTTCTCCAGGCCCCCCCTCCCCACCTGTTCTCCAGACCCCCCCCCCTCCCCACCTGTTCTCCAGACCCCCCCCTCCCCACCTGTTCTCCAGACCCCCCCCTCCCCACCTGTTCTCCAGACCCCCCCCTCCCCACCTGTTCTCCAGGCCTGCCCCCCCTCCCCACCTGTTCTCCAGGCCCCCCCCCACACACCTTTTCTCCAGGCCCCCCCCCCCCCACACACCTTTTCTCCAGCCCCCCCCCCCCCACACCTTTTCTCCAGGCCCCCCCCCCACACACCTTTTCTCCTGGCCCCCCCCCCCCCACCTTTTCTCCAGGCCCCCCCCCCCCCACCTTTCTCCAGGCCCCCCCCCCCCCACCTTTTCTCCCGGCCCCCCCCCCCCACACCTTTTCTCAGGCCCCCCCCCCCCCCACACCTTTTCTCCAGGCCCCCCCCCCCCACACCTTTTCTCCAGGCCCCCCCCCACCTGTTCTCCAGACCCCCCCTCCCCACCTGTTCTCCAGACCCCCCCCCTCCCCACCTGTTCTCCAGCCCCCCCACTCACCTGTTCTCCAGCCCCCCCCCCACCTGTTCTCCAGGCCTGCCCCCCCTCCCCACCTGTTCTCCAGGCCCCCCCCCCTCCCCACCTGTTCTCCAGCCCCCCCCCCCACCTGTTCTCCAGGCCTGCCCCCCCTCCCCACCTGTTCTCCAGGCCCCCCCCCCCACACACCTTTTCTCCAGGCCCCCCCCCCCCACACCTTTTCTCCAGGCCCCCCCCCCCCCCCCACACCTTTTCTCCAGGCCCCCCCCCCCACACCTTTTCTCCAGGCCCCCCCCACACCTGTTCTCCAGACCCCCCTCCCCACCTGTTCTCCAGACCCCCCCCCTCCCCACCTGTTCTCCAGCCCCCCCCCCACCTGTTCTCCAGGCCTGCCCCCCTCCCCACCTGTTCTCCAGCCCCCCCCCCCACCTGTTCTCCAGGCCTGCCCCCCCTCCCCACCTGTTCTCCAGGCCCCCCCCCCACACACCTTTTCTCCAGGCCCCCCCCCCCCCCCCACACCTTTTCTCCAGCCCCCCCCCCCACACCTTTTCTCCAGCCCCCCCCCACACCTTTTCTCCAGGCCCCCCCCCCCCACAACACCTTTTCTCCTGGCCCTCCCCCCACACCTTTTCTCCAGGCCCCCCCCCCCCCCCACACACCTTTTCTCCAGGCCCCCAAGAACAGTGGGAGATGGAATGTGGTACTCAGCTGATGGGATTAGATACACATCTCAGCAAGCAGTATCACACATAATATTAGATACAGTATTCAGTGTCACGTGACGTAGTCCGGGAGTTGCGGAGCGCATGCGCAGTTGTGGCAGTGGAGGCCGCGCTCCTCTGGTCGCTTGGAAACTGTTGCCGGGCAGCGGAGGCCGCGTCACTGTTACTTCCGGCCGCGGAGACCGTCAGGTAAGGCCGGGGGATCGGTGCACCGACACCGGGGGCCGGGGAAGAGGATACCTGCACTTACCGGTCATATACACCGCTCCTCACTACCGGCAGCCAGTGTATAACATCCCGGTATACCGCCGTGTATATACATCCCCATCCGCCGATACTCCGACCTGTGGCCCCAGCTCTATGATAAACTACAACCACCACCAGGCTTCAGCTGTCAGGGCATGCTGGGGGTTGTAGTTGTGCAACAGCTGGAGAGCCACAGGTTAGAGAACACTGAACTGCACCGTGTATTCCCCTATATACAGCAGTACACCTATACCTTATATACAGCAGTGCTCCTATACCTTATATACAGCAGTACACCTATACCTTATATACAGCACCATACTGATCCCCTATATACAGCAGTATACCTATACCTTATATACAGCACCATACTGATCCCCTATATACAGCAGTATACCTATACCTTATATACAGCACCATACTGATCCCCTATATACAGCAGTGCACCTATACCTTATATACAGCAGTACACCTATACCTTATATACAGCACCATACTGATCCCCTATATACAGCAGTATACCTATACCTTATATACAGCACCATACTGATCCCCTATATACAGTAGTGCACCTATACCTTATATACAGCACCATACTGATCCCCTATATACAGTAGTGCACCTATACCTTATATACAGCACCATACTGATCCCCTATATACAGTAGTGCACCTATACCTTTTATACAGCAGTACACCTATACCTTATATACAGCACCATACTGATCCCCTATATACAGCACCATACTGATCCCCTATATACAGCAGTGCACCTATACCTTATATACAGCACCATACTGATCCCCTATATACAGCACCATACTGATCCCCTATATACAGCAGTGCACCTATACCTTATATACAGCACCATACTGATCCCCTATATACAGCAGTACACCTATACCTTATATACAGCACCATACTGATCCCCTATATACAGCAGTACACCTATACCTTATATACAGCAGTGCACCTATACCTTATATACAGCAGTGCACCTATACCTTATATACAGCAGTACACCTATACCTTATATACAGCAGTGCACCTATACCTTATATACAGCAGTACACCTATACCTTATATACAGCAGTGCACCTATACCTTATATACAGCAGTGGTCTGATCCCCTATATACAGCAGTACACCTATACCTTATATACATCACCATACTGATCCCCTATATACAGCAGTGCACCTATACCTTATATACAGCACCATACTGATCCCCTATATACAGCAGTACACCTATACCTTATATACAGCAGTGCACCTATACCTTATATACAGCAGTGCACCTATACCTTATATACAGCACCATACTGATCCCCTATATACAGCACCATACTGATCCCCTATATACAGCAGTGCACCTATACCTTATATACAGCACCATACTGATCCCCTATATACAGCACCATACTGATCCCCTATATACAGCAGTGCACCTATACCTTATATACAGCAGTACACCTATACCTTATATACAGCACCATACTGATCCCCTATATACAGCACCATACTGATCCCCTATATACAGCAGTGCACCTATACCTTATATACAGCACCATACTGATCCCCTATATACAGCACCATACTGATCCCCTATATACAGCAGTGCACCTATACCTTATATACAGCACCATACTGATCCCCTATATACAGCAGTACACCTATACCTTATATACAGCACCATACTGATCCCCTATATACAGCAGTACACCTATACCTTATATACAGCAGTGCACCTATACCTTATATACAGCAGTGCACCTATACCTTATATACAGCAGTACACCTATACCTTATATACAGCAGTGCACCTATACCTTATATACAGCAGTACACCTATACCTTATATACAGCAGTGCACCTATACCTTATATACAGCAGTGGTCTGATCCCCTATATACAGCAGTACACCTATACCTTATATACATCACCATACTGATCCCCTATATACAGCAGTGCACCTATACCTTATATACAGCACCATACTGATCCCCTATATACAGCAGTACACCTATACCTTATATACAGCAGTGCACCTATACCTTATATACAGCAGTGCACCTATACCTTATATACAGCAGTGCACCTATACCTTATATACAGCACCATACTGATCCCCTATATACAGCACCATACTGATCCCCTATATACAGCACCATACTGATCCCCTATATACAGCACCATACTGATCCCCTATATACAGCACCATACTGATCCCCTATATACAGCAGTGCACCTATACCTTATATACAGCACCATACTGATCCCCTATATACAGGAGTATACCTATACCTTATATACAGCACCATACTGATCCCTATATACAGCAGTACACCTATACCTTATATACAGCACCATACTGATCCCCTATATACAGCAGTACACCTATACCTTATATACAGCACCATACTGATCCCCTATATACAGCAGTATACCTATACCTTATATACAGCACCATACTGATCCCCTATATACAGCAGTATACCTATACCTTATATACAGCACCATACTGATCCCCTATATACAGCAGTACACCTATACCTTATATACAGCACCATACTGATCCCCTATATACAGCAGTGCACCTATACCTATATACAGCACCATACTGATCCCCTATATACAGCACCATACTGATCCCCTTATATACAGCAGTACACCTATACCTTATATACAGCACCATACTGATCCCCTATATACAGCAGTGCACCTATACCTTATATACAGCACCATACTGATCCCCTATATACAGCAGTACACCTATACCTTATATACAGCACCATACTGATCCCCTATATACAGCAGTACACCTATACCTTATATACAGCAGTGCACCTATACCTTATATACAGCAGTGCACCTATACCTTATATACAGCAGTACACCTATACCTTATATACAGCACCATACTGATCCCCTATATACAGCAGTACACCTATACCTTATATACAGCACCATACTGATCCCCTATATACAGCACCATACTGATCCCCTATATACAGCAGTGCACCTATACCTTATATACAGCACCATACTGATCCCCTATATACAGCAGTACACCTATACCTTATATACAGCACCATACTGATCCCTATATACAGCAGTACACCTATACCTTATATACAGCACCATACTGATCCCTATATACAGCAGTACACCTATACCTTATATACAGCAGTGCACCTATACCTTATATACAGCAGTGCACCTATACCTTATATACAGCAGTGCACCTATACCTTATATACAGCAGTACACCTATACCTTATATACAGCAGTGCACCTATACCTTATATACAGCACCATACTGATCCCCTATATACAGCACCATACTGATCCCCTATATACAGCACCATACTGATCCCCTATATACAGCACCATACTGATCCCCTATATACAGCAGTGCACCTATACCTTATATACAGCACCATACTGATCCCCTATATACAGGAGTATACCTATACCTTATATACAGCACCATACTGATCCCCTATATACAGCAGTACACCTATACCTTATATACAGCACCATACTGATCCCCTATATACAGCAGTACACCTATACCTTATATACAGCACCATACTGATCCCCTATATACAGCAGTATACCTATACCTTATATACAGCACCATACTGATCCCCTATATACAGCAGTACACCTATACCTTATATACAGCACCATACTGATCCCCTATATACAGCAGTGCACCTATACCTTATATACAGCACCATACTGATCCCCTATATACAGCACCATACTGATCCCCTATATACAGCAGTACACCTATACCTTATATACAGCACCATACTGATCCCCTATATACAGCAGTGCACCTATACCTTATATACAGCAGTGCACCTATACCTTATATACAGCAGTGCACCTATACCTTATATACAGCACCATACTGATCCCCTTATATACAGCAGTACACCTATACCTTATATACAGCGCCATACTGATCCCCTATATACAGCAGTACACCTATACCTTATATACAGCACCATACTGATCCCCTATATACAGCAGTACACCTATACCTTATATACAGCACCATACTGATCCCCTATATACAGCAGTGCACCTATACCTTATATACAGCACCATACTGATCCCCTATATACAGCACCATACTGATCCCCTTTATACAGCAGTACACCTATACCTTATATACAGCACCATACTGATCCCCTATATACAGCAGTGCACCTATACCTTATATACAGCACCATACTGATCCCCTATATACAGCAGTATACCTATACCTTATATACAGCAGTGCACCTACACCTTATATACAGCACCATACTGATCCCCGATATACAGCAGTACACCTATACCTTATATACAGCACCATACTGATCCCCTATATACAGCAGTGCACCTATACCTTATATACAGCACCATACTGATCCCCTATATACAGCAGTGCACCTATACCTTATATACAGCACCATACTGATCCCCTATATACAGCAGTGCACCTATACCTTATATACAGCAGTGCACCTATACCTTATATACAGCACCATACTGATCCCCTATATACAGCAGTGCACCTATACCTTATATACAGCACCATACTGATCCCCTATATACAGCAGTGCACCTATACCTTATATACAGCACCATACTGATCCCCTATATACAGCAGTACACCTATACCTTATATACAGCACCATACTGATCCCCTATATACAGCAGTACACCTATACCTTATATACAGCACCATACTGATCCCCTATATACAGCAGTACACCTATACCTTATATACAGCACCATACTGATCCCCTATATACAGCAGTGCACCTATACCTTATATACAGCACCATACTGATCCCCTATATACAGCAGTGCACCTATACCTTATATACAGCACCATACTGATCCCCTATATACAGCACCATACTGATCCCCTATATACAGCAGTACACCTATACCTTATATACAGCACCATACTGATCCCCTATATACAGCAGTGCACCTATACCTTATATACAGCACCATACTGATCCCCTATATACAGCAGTACACCTATACCTTATATACATCACCATACTGATCCCCTATATACAGCAGTACACCTATACCTTATATACAGCAGTGCACCTATACCTTATATACAGCAGTGCACCTATACCTTATATACAGCAGTACACCTATACCTTATATACAGCACCATACTGATCCCCTATATACAGCAGTGCACCTATACCTTATATACAGCACCATACTGATCCCCTATATACAGCACCATACTGATCCCCTATATACAGCAGTGCACCTATACCTTATATACAGCACCATACTGATCCCCTATATACAGCAGTACACCTATACCTTATATACATCACCATACTGATCCCCTATATACAGCAGTACACCTATACCTTATATACAGCACCATACTGATCCCCTATATACAGCAGTACACCTATACCTTATATACAGCAGTGCACCTATACCTTATATACAGCAGTGCACCTATACCTTATATACAGCAGTGCACCTATACCTTATATACAGCAGTACACCTATACCTTATATACAGCAGTGCACCTATACCTTATATACAGCACCATACTGATCCCCTATATACAGCACCATACTGATCCCCTATATACAGCACCATACTGATCCCCTATATACAGCAGTGCACCTATACCTTATATACAGCACCATACTGATCCCCTATATACAGGAGTATACCTATACCTTATATACAGCACCATACTGATCCCCTATATACAGCAGTACACCTATACCTTATATACAGCACCATACTGATCCCCTATATACAGCAGTACACCTATACCTTATATACAGCACCATACTGATCCCCTATATACAGCAGTATACCTATACCTTATATACAGCACCATACTGATCCCCTATATACAGCAGTACACCTATACCTTATATACAGCACCATACTGATCCCCTATATACAGCAGTGCACCTATACCTTATATACAGCACCATACTGATCCCCTATATACAGCACCATACTGATCCCCTATATACAGCAGTACACCTATACCTTATATACAGCACCATACTGATCCCCTATATACAGCAGTGCACCTATACCTTATATACAGCAGTGCACCTATACCTTATATACAGCAGTGCACCTATACCTTATATACAGCACCATACTGATCCCCTTATATACAGCAGTACACCTATACCTTATATACAGCGCCATACTGATCCCCTATATACAGCAGTACACCTATACCTTATATACAGCACCTACTGATCCCCTATATACAGCAGTACACCTATACCTTATATACAGCACCATACTGATCCCCTATATACAGCAGTGCACCTATACCTTATATACAGCACCATACTGATCCCCTATATACAGCACCATACTGATCCCCTTTATACAGCAGTACACCTATACCTTATATACAGCACCATACTGATCCCCTATATACAGCAGTGCACCTATACCTTATATACAGCACCATACTGATCCCCTATATACAGCAGTATACCTATACCTTATATACAGCAGTGCACCTACACCTTATATACAGCACCATACTGATCCCCTATATACAGCAGTACACCTATACCTTATATACAGCAGTGGTCTGATCCCCTATATACAGCAGTACACCTATACCTTATATACAGCACCATACTGATCCCCTATATACAGCACCATACTGATCCCCTTTATACAGCAGTACACCTATACCTTATATACAGCACCATACTGATCCCCTATATACAGCAGTGCACCTATACCTTATATACAGCACCATACTGATCCCCTATATACAGCAGTATACCTATACCTTATATACAGCAGTGCACCTACACCTTATATACAGCACCATACTGATCCCCTATATACAGCAGTGCACCTATACCTTATATACAGCAGTGCACCTATACCTTATATACAGCACCATACTGATCCCCTATATACAGCAGTGCACCTATACCTTATATACAGCACCATACTGATCCCCTATATACAGCAGTGCACCTATACCTTATATACAGCACCATACTGATCCCCTATATACAGCAGTACACCTATACCTTATATACAGCACCATACTGATCCCCTATATACAGCAGTACACCTATACCTTATATACAGCACCATACTGATCCCCTATATACAGCAGTACACCTATACCTTATATACAGCACCATACTGATCCCCTATATACAGCAGTGCACCTATACCTTATATACAGCACCATACTGATCCCCTATATACAGCACCATACTGATCCCCTTATATACAGCAGTACACCTATACCTTATATACAGCAGTGCACCTATACCTTATATACAGCACCATACTGATCCCCTATATACAGCAGTATACCTATACCTTATATACAGCAGTGGTCTGATCCCCTATATACAGCAGTACACCTATACCTTATATACAGCACCATACTGATCCCCTATATACAGCAGTATACCTATACCTTATATACAGCACCATACTGATCCCCTATATACAGCAGTACACCTATACCTTATATACAGCACCATACTGATCCCCTTATATACAGCAGTACACCTATACCTTATATACAGCAGTGCACCTATACCTTATATACAGCACCATACTGATCCCCTATATACAGCAGTATACCTATACCTTATATACAGCACCATACTGATCCCCTATATACAGCAGTACACCTATACCTTATATACAGCACCATACTGATCCCCTATATACAGCAGTACACCTATACCTTATATACAGCACCATACTGATCCCCTATATACAGCAGTGCACCTATACCTTATATACAGCAGTGCACCTATACCTTATATACAGCAGTGCACCTATACCTTATATACAGCACCATACTGATCCCCTATATACAGCAGTGCACCTATACCTTATATACAGCACCATACTGATCCCCTATATACAGCACCATACTGATCCCCTATATACAGCAGTGCACCTATACCTTATATACAGCACCATACTGATCCCCTATATACAGCAGTGCACCTATACCTTATATACAGCACCATACTGATCCCCTATATACAGCAGTGCACCTATACCTTATATACAGCACCATACTGATCCCCTATATACAGCAGTACACCTATACCTTATATACAGCACCATACTGATCCCCTATATACAGCAGTACACCTATACCTTATATACAGCACCATACTGATCCCCTATATACAGCAGTATACCTATACCTTATATACAGCACCATACTGATCCCCTATATACAGCAGTACACCTATACCTTATATACAGCACCATACTGATCCCCTATATACAGCAGTACACCTATACCTTATATACAGCACCATACTGATCCCCTATATACAGCAGTACACCTATTCCTTATATACAGCACCATACTGATCCCCTATATACAGCAGTGCACCTATACCTTATATACAGCACCATACTGATCCCCTATATACAGCAGTATACCTATACCTTATATACAGCACCATACTGATCCCCTATATACAGCAGTACACCTATACCCTATATACAGCACCATACTGATCCCCTATATACAGCACCATACTGATCCCCTATATACAGCAGTGGTCTGATCCACCATACAGACAACTACTACTACCCCTGATCCACCATACAGACAACTACTATTACTACCCCTCTCATCCACTATAGAGACGACAACTACTACCCCTCTCATCCACCATGCAAACAACTACTACCCCTCTCATCCACCATACAAACTACTACCCCTCTCATCCACCATACAAACAACTACTACCCCTCTCATCCACCATACAGACAACTACTACTACCCCCCTGATCCACCATACAGACAACTACTACTACCCCTCTCATCCACCATACAAACAACTACTACCCCTCTCATCCACTATACAGATGACAACTACTACCCCTCTCATCCACTATACAGGCAACTACTACCCCTCTCATCCACTATACAGGCAACTACTACCCCCCTGATCCACCATACAGGCAACTACTACCACTCAGATCCACCATACAGACAACTACTACTACCCCTCTCATCCACCATAAAGACAACTACTACTACCCCTCTCATCCACCATACAGACAACTACTACCACTAACCCTCTCATCCACTATACAGACGACAACAACTACCCCCGTACCTCCGCCGTGCCACACCACCAGCCCCGTGCCTCCGCCGCGCCGCACCACCAGCCCCGTACCTCTGCCGTGCTGCACCACCAGCCCCGTACCTCCGCCGTGCCGCCAGCCCCGTACCTCCGCCGCACTGCACCACCAGCCTCGTACCTCCGCCGTGCCGCACCACCAGCCCCGTACCTCTGCCGTGCCGCACCACCAGCCCCGTACCTCCGCCGTGCCGCTCCACCAGCTCCGTACCTCTGCCGTGCTGCACCACCAGCCCCGTACCTCCGCCGCGCCGCACCACCAGCCCCGTACCTCTGCCGTGCTGCACCACCAGCCCCGTACCTCCGCCGTGCCGCTCCACCAGCTCCGTACCTCCGCCGCGCCGCACCTCCAACCCCGTGCCTCCGCCGCGCCGCACCACCAGCCCCGTGCCTCCGCCGTGCCGCACCACCAGCCCCGTGCCTCTGCCGCGCCGCACCACCAGCCCTGTACCTCCGCCGCGCCGCACCACCAACCCCGTACCTCCGCCGTGCCGCACCACCAACCCCGTACCTCCGCCGTGCCGCACCACCAGCCCCGTGCCTCCGCCGTGCCGCACCACCAGCCCCGTGCCTCTGCCACGCCGCACCACCAGCCCCGTACCTCTGCCGTGCTGCACCACTAGCCCTGTACCTCCGCCGTGCCGCACCACCAGCCCTGTACCTCCGCCGTGCCGCACCACCAGCCCCGTTCCTCCGCCCCACCGCCAGCCCCTTACCTCCACCATGCCGCCATCCCCGTACTTCCGCTGCGCCGCCAGCCCTGTACCTCCGCCGCACTGCACCACCAGCCCCATACCTCCGCTGTGCCGCACCACCAGCCCCGTACCTCCGCTGTGCCGCACCACCAGCCCCATACCTCCGCTGTGCCGCACCACCATCCCCGTACCTCCGCCGCACTGCCAGCCCCTTACCTCCACCACGCCACCATCCCCGTACCTCCGCCGCACTGCCAGCCCCTTACCTCCACCACGCCACCATCCCCATACCTCTGCCGCACTGCCAGCCCCTTACCTCCACCACGCCGCCATCCCCGTACCTCCGCCGCACTGCCAGCCCCTTACCTCCACCACGCCGCCATCCCCGTACCTCCGCTGCGCCGCCAGCCCACCCGAAATGATTTTTTGTAAAAATCGGATTTACGATTTTCACAAAAAATCTAATAGTTTTTCAAATTCTGGCTGAATTAATTTGATTAATCTCCCAGCCCTATCTCAGTCTTTCCTTTATAACCTGATCTCTGTTTATAGTTTGTTTCTGGCTTTGGCTTCAAATCTTTGGCAGATAATCTGTCTGTGTAAATGGACCCCTAGGTCCATGGTCCATCTCAGCACGAGCAGCAGAGACTCCAGGAAAGTAAGAAGCCTCGGAGGAGACTGGTATACGGGAATACAACGGCCATCAGCATTACACATTACCCGTATACAAATAACACTGCATCATGTAATATCCATTTGCTGACTCCATCCTCACATGACCCGGGGGCTGCGCCCCTTCCCTCAGTCCAGCTGACAGCCACGGCTCCCAATAGTGTTAAGCAACGTTCTCTGAATCTGAGCGCTCAACGTGTGATCGCCGGTGGCTGGAGAAGTTGGATGCTGCCCTAAGGAGTCCTGGAAAGTCTAGCTACATCCTGGGACCTATGGCGGCACCTATGTATTCCAGGGCGGCATCCAACTTCTCCAGCCGGTGGTCATTGGATGCTGCACGCTTGGGCTTGGATGGACCCGAATGTGCTTGAGATTGGCTCATCTCTATTGGTGATCGTCAGGAGAAGCTATCAGCTGGGGAATCTCGTATCGGCACTAAGGTTGTATACTACTAGCAATTGCTCTCCTTCACAGTCTGTAATAAGTGTGTCAATCAGAAGAATAATCGGCACCATGGAACTCCTTTGGTGGTGCTCAACATATTACCACAGTCTCATAATCGCCACATGTAGAAAGTATTGTGGCACTCGCCAGGAATAGAAAAGCGTTATTCCATGTCTGGTCGTGTTGGTGGAGGGTATGGGAGGCGTGCAGTGTCCCCCCTGTGCTTCCTATGATACAGTTATGGCCTCTCCACATGAATGGCGTCAGGGTCACAAAATGAACCCTATGCAAAGGCAACAGGGTTACCCTATAGAGATATCAACTAAGGTAGCAGTCTATAGGGGATGTATACAGGCTATATGTGCACAGTCTATAGGGGATGTATACAGGCTATATGTGTACAGTCTATAGGGGATGTATACAGGTTATATGTGCACAGTCTATAGGTGATGTATACAGGTTATATGTACAGTCTATAGGGGATGTATACAGGCTATATGTGCACAGTCTATAGGTGATAATGTATACAGGTTATAGGTGTCTATAGGTGACAATGTATACAGGCTATATGTGCAGTCTATAGGGGATGTATACAGGTTATATGTGCACAGTCTATAGGGGATGTATACAGGTTATATGGGCACAGTCTATAGGGGATGTATACAGGTTATATGTGCACAGTCTATAGGGGATGTATACAGGCTATATGTGCAGTCTATAGGGGATGTATACAGGTTATATGTACAGTCTATAGGGGATGTATACAGGTTATATGGGCACAGTCTATAGGGGATGTATACAGGTTATATGTACAGTCTATAGGGGATGTATACAGGTTATATGTACAGTCTATAGGGGATGTATACAGGCTATATGTGCAGTCTATAGGGGATGTATACAGGTTATATGTACAGTCTATAGGGGATGTATACAGGTTATATGGGCACAGTCTATAGGGGATGTATACAGGTTATATGTACAGTCTATAGGGGATGTATACAGGTTATATGTACAGTCTATTGGGGATGTATACAGGTTATATATACAGTCTATAGGAGATGTATACAGGTTATATGTGCACAGTCTATAGGGGATGTATACAGGCTATATGTGCACAGTCTATTGGGGATGTATACAGGTTATATATACAGTCTATAGGGGATGTATACAGGCTATATGTGCACAGTCTATAGGGGATGTATACAGGCTATATGTGTACAGTCTATAGGGGATGTATACAGGTTATATGTACAGTCTAGGTGATAATGTATACAGGCTATATGTGCACAGTCTATTGGGGATGTATACAGGCTATATGGGCACAGTCTATTGGGGATGTATACAGGCTATATGGGCACAGTCTATTGGGGATGTATACAGGCTATATGGGCACAGTCTATTGGGGATGTATACAGGTTATATGTACAGTCTATAGGGGATGTATACAGGTTATATGTGCACAGTCTATAGGGGATGTATACAGGCTATATGTGCACAGTCTATAGGGGATGTATACAGGCTATATGTGTACAGTCTATAGGGGATGTATACAGGTTATATGTACAGTCTAGGTGATAATGTATACAGGCTATATGTGCACAGTCTATTGGGGATGTATACAGGCTATATGGGCACAGTCTATTGGGGATGTATACAGGCTATATGGGCACAGTCTATTGGGGATGTATACAGGCTATATGGGCACAGTCTATTGGGGATGTATACAGGTTATATGTACAGTCTATAGAGGATGTATACAGGCTATATGTGCACAGTCTATAGGGGATGTATACAGGCTATATGTGCACAGTCTATAGGGGATGTATACAGGCTATATGTGTACAGTCTATAGGGGATGTATACAGGTTATATGTACAGTCTAGGTGATAATGTATACAGGCTATATGGGCACAGTCTATTGGGGATGTATACAGGTTATATGTACAGTCTATAGGGGATGTATACAGGTTATATGTGCACAGTCTATAGGGGATGTATACAGGCTATATGTGCACAGTCTATAGGGGATGTATACAGGTTATATGTACAGTCTATAGGTGATAATGTATACAGGCTATATGTGCACAGTCTATTGGGGATGTATACAGGTTATATGTACAGTCTATAGGTGATAATGTATACAGGCTATATGTGCACAGTCTATTGGGGATGTATACAGGCTGTATGGGCACAGTCTATAGGTGATAATGTATACAGGCTATATGTGCACAGTCTATTGGGGATGTATACAGGTTATATGTACAGTCTATAGGTGATAATGTATACAGGCTATATGTGCACAGTCTATAGGTAATTGTATGAGGCTATACGTCTCTATACCGTAAGCTCAGGAGTAGGTTGCCATATGAATGGTTGTCGCTTTCTCTCCTCTTCCGCTGCTGACGGGATCAGTGGTTATGGCGGCATCACGTGAGGAGGTGACAGTATATGAAGATGAAGTCAGGTAACGTATAGCCCCCGGTCAGCGGTCATCACACCTGGGAGCTTCCTCTTCCCCTGTGGGGTCCCCTGTAGTGTATGACACCTATAGAAGTGACTGTCCCCGCTCCCTGCAGGTAGTTGTCCATCATCCTCTCCACCTGGAGTAATCCTGCTTAGTGTATAATCTGATCATCCTCCTGTATCCCCTCCCCCGCACACATGCCTCCCCCTCTCCTCACCTGCAGATCCCGTTACGGCCACCTGGAGAAGATGACCGACCTTGTGGCTGTGTGGGAGGTCGCGCTCAGTGACGGGGTCCACAAGATTGAGTTTGAACATGGAACAACGTCAGGGAAACGCGTGGTGTATGTGGACGGGAAGGTGAGTGCACTACACCGACTGACCGGGGGCACATGGTATGATGGGGGTAGTTGTAGTATAATGAGAGGATACATGGTATGATGGGGGTAGTTGTAGTATAAGGCCAGGATACATGGTATGATAGGGGGTAGTTGTAGTATAAGGCCAGGATACATGGTATGATGGGGGGTAGTTGTAGTATAAGGGGAGGATTCATGGTATGACGGGGGTAGTTGTAGTATAAGGAAAGAATACATGGTACGATAGGGGTAGTTGTAGTATAATGAGAGGATACATGGTATGATAGGGGTAGTTGTAGTATAAGGAGAGGATACATGGTATGATAGGGGTAGTTTTAGTGTAAGGACAGGATACATGGGATAGGGGTAGTTGTAGTATAAGGACAGGATACATGGTATGATATTGGTAGTTGTAGTGTAAGGACAGGATACATGGGATAGGGGTAGTTGTAGTATAAGGAGAGGATACATGGTATGATAGGGGTAGTTTTAGTGTAAGGACAGGATACATGGGATAGGGGTAGTTGTAGTATAAGGACAGGATACATGGTATGATATTGGTAGTTGTAGTGTAAGGAGAGGATACATGGGATAGGGGTAGTTGTAGTATAAGGACAGGATACATGGTATGATGGGTAGTTTTGGTGTAAGGACAGGATACATGGGATAGGGGTAGTTGTAGTATAAGGACAGGATACATGGTATGATATTGGTAGTTGTAGTGTAAGGAGAGGATACATGGGATAGGGGTAGTTGTAGTATAAGGACAGGATACATGGTATGATGGGTAGTTTTGGTGTAAGGACAGGATACATGGGATAGGGGTAGTTGTAGTATAAGGGCAAGATACATGGTATCATGGGGGTAGTTGTAGTATAATGGGAGGATATATAGTATGATGGGGGAGTTGTAGTATAAGGGGATGATACATGGTATATTGGGGGGTGTTGCTGTATAAGAAGCAGATATATAGTATAATGGGGGGAGTTGTAGTAAATGATGGGGGTAGAAGCCCTGTGTTACGGTGTGACACTGCTGTGTGGATGAACCTGATGATTGTGTCTGGTCTTTTCTCCATGTTCAGGAAATCATCCGGAAGGACTGGATGTTTAAACTGGTCGGGAAAGAGGCGTTTCCGGTGGGAGCCTCGCAGACCAAGGCCACCATCAACATTGACGCCGTCAGCGGTTTTGCCTACGAGTACACCCTGGAGGTGAATGGTAAAAGCCTGAAGAAGTACATGGAGAACCGATCCAAGACCACTAACACCTGGGTGCTGCACATCGATGGCGAGGACTGCCGGGTGGTGCTAGGTGAGGGTCCGCTGCCCACCACCTTCTATCATCCACCGGTATTAATGGGAATCCTATATACACAGCAGCAAACCCTCTGCTATCAGGAGGTAACGCTCTGTGGATGCAGCCTGCAGTGTAGAGAATGGAGGATGATGATCTTTACACTGCAGGCTGCATCCAGAGAGAGGACAGTAGTGACCCTTAGACTGCCAGCAGGGGGCACCACTATGTTAGGGTCACTCAGTTTATGGGTCACAGATCTCTATGTCTGACCCTGTCCCTGATTTTGTTTCAGAGAAGGACACGATGGACGTCTGGTGCAACGGCAGAAAGCTGGAGACTGCGGTAAGTGAGCGGCCATGATGCTGGTCATGTGATGTCAGTGGTGCTGCTGCTGTTAGACACAATAGATGATGTAGCTGAGCTGGAGTCACTGGGTGGAGCAGAGCTGTGTTGTATAATATGGGGGACAGGCAATGTAGCTGAGCTGGAGTCACCGGGTGGAGCAGAGCGTGCTGCACTTTCTGTTCTCTCCAGTGAGCATGCTGTTGTCTCGCTGTTATCTGCCATGTCTTCTCCACATCATCCCTGACCCGTCTTCTTCTCTACAGGGAGAGTTTGTAGACGACGGTACCGAGACGCATTTCACAATTGGCGACCATGACTGCTGCATCAAGGCGGTGAGCAGCGGCAAACGCAGAGAAGGCATCATCCACACGCTGATCGTGGACGAGCGGGAGATTCCAGAGAGTGTAGAGTGACAGCCGGCCGCGTCCATCTCTCAGGGATCCCGCTCCTGTAGGACATGGCGGCTGTGCGGCGAGTGGGGCTGTTCAGGGCCGCTCCTCCTGCAGCGCTTAGTGCAGACATTAGTGGACATAGCCTGGATCTCTGGGCCAGGCCGCACACATAATAACCTTCCTGCCATCGTCCTCAACGGCACAAACTTCTAGTTTTCAGAGGAATTTATTTTGTTGATAAGAAATGAGTTTTAGTTTTTTTACTTTTGTCGGATGAATTGTCTTCATGATGTCACGAAATGCATCAGAAAAGGTGCAATAAAACACTAAACCCTCTGTGCTTATCCTGCAACGTATCATGTCTTATGCTCGAATCACCTTCAGAGCTGCACTCACTATTCTGCTGTTATATCACTCTGAGAGCTTTTGTACTTCAGCTGAAAAGCCATTGGCAGAATAGCACATCTGCATGATATTAAACAGCAGGATAGCGAGCGCTGCTCTGGAGGACAAGACATGATGTAACAGCAGAATAGTGAGCGCTGCTCTGGAGGACAAGACATGATGTAACAGCAGAATAGCGAGCGCTGCTCTGGAGGTGACTGGATGTACAAGAATTTTTTGGGGATCAGTTAAAGTTAAATCAGCAAGCGCTTCAGTTCGGTAAGGTCACCTCTATGTCTTTCTATAAGAGATCGGGCGCTGGTATAAAAACCGCCGCTGCCAATAAGAGACCAGCCATGGCGTCAGACCCTCTTGGTGGTCACTTCCTGCCGCCGCTGCTGGTTTTTATATCAGATCTTTCATGATGATTTATGCTGTAAATATTGTAACATTTTACTTTGCATATTTTCTTGTACGATTTTAAATCTCAATAAATAGGAACATTTCCTGGATGATGTCTGCTGTGTTATTACTGCCTCATAGTCCTCCTGACCCCAGGTATAATGGGCTCGCTGCAGCTATTCCTCCTCCTCCCCCCCCCCCCCCCAAAATACATGTACACTGGGCTCAGCTATTCCTCCTCCTCCCCCATACACATGTACACTGGGCTCAGCTATTCCTCCTCCCCCATACACATGTACACTGGGCTCAGCTATTCCTCCTCCTCCTCCATACACTTGTACACTGGGCTCAGCTATTCCTCCTCCTCCTCCTCCTCCTCCATACACATGTACACTGGGCTCAGCTATTCCTCCTCCTCCCCCATACACATGTACACTGGGCTCAGCTATTCCTCCTCCTCCATACACATGTACACTGGGCTCAGCTATTCCTCCTCCTCCATACACATGTACACTGGGCTCAGCTATTCCTCCTCCTCCATACACATGTACACTGGGCTCAGCTATTCCTCCTCCCCCATACACATGTACACTGGGCTCAGCTATTCCTCCTCCTCCCCCATACACATGTACACTGGGCTCAGCTATTCCTCCTCCTCCATACACATGTACACTGGGCTCAGCTATTCCTCCTCCTCCCCCATACACATGTACACTGGGCTCAGCTATTCCTCCTCCTCCATACACATGTACACTGGGCTCAGCTATTCCTCCTCCCCCATACACATGTACACTGGGCTCAGCTATTCCTCCTCCTCCATGCACATGTACACTGGGCTCTGCTATTCCTCCTCCTCCATGCACATGTACACTGGGCTCAGCTATTCCTCCTCCATACACATGTACACTGGGCTCAGCTATTCCTCCTCCCCCCTCCCATACACATGTACACTGGGCTCAGCTATTCCTCCTCCTCCATACACATGTACACTGGGCTCTGCTATTCCTCCTCCTCCATGCACATGTACACTGGGCTCAGCTATTCCTCCTCCATACACATGTACACTGGGCTCAGCTATTCCTCCTCCCCCCTCCCATACACATGTACACTGGGCTCAGCTATTCCTCCTCCTCCCCCATACACATGTACACTGGGCTCAGCTATTCCTCCTCCATACACATGTACACTGGGCTCAGCTATTCCTCCTCCCCCATACACATGTACACTGGGCTCAGCTATTACACCCACACACACATGGACACTGGGCTAATAGTAGATTATATGTTTATTCTGTTAATCACAGTGAATCAGTATACAGGTTTCCATCTCTAGGTATCTATAAGGCACGCGATACAGAATAGCCGTAGTCACCAGTGTATAGCAGAGAATTGGATTATATTGCGCTGTGTTCACTTACTACAGATGTTTACAACTAATGTGTACACAGCTGTCATGTAGCCTATCACATAACACAAGGCACAGAGGTGTTACTGGCCATAGTGTAGAGAGACCGCATGGCCGCCTCCACTGTACGCACAGCATTACGCTTTACTTCTGCAGGTGAACACATACTGGGGATTTGCTTGGAAACGATCATATATGCTCCAATGCTCTGGAGACCTCCCTCCATCATTCAGGTTGTCATATACCTGCAGAGCGTCTGACCCTTTACAGGAGAGAACTGGCTGGGTATGGGTATATATGGCGGTGGCACCAGTCACCACCTCAGCCTGGAGGATATAGAACAGCCCGTCTTTCAACTTGGATGCCTGGAACCTCTGCATGATGTTGGGCAGAGTCTTCTTAAAGTAAACCCCGTCTCTATACTTTTGTTCTAAAAGAGAGAGAAGAGCACATGATACCCGGGGCACGTGGGGAGCCATCAGTGACTGCAGCAAATCCCACTGTCCTCATCTGATTCATAGTTACATTACAGATTTATACCTCGATGCCAGGGAACTGAGAACACAGCACCAAGGGTTAAATACGGGGGCGCCCTTTGTCACAGGCTTGTTGTGGCCACCTCTCACACTGGTATAGGGGTGTATTCACAAGGGTTAGATTTGTGTTTTTGATAGCTATCACCAGGAGTCAGTAGTGATGGCAGCCCATCATTGCATCCTCCAGAAGTCAAATGATCCTTCCAGTGAGGCTGACAGGGATGACGCAACTCCAGAACATGTTAAAAAGGTTATCCAGCACTTCAAAAACATGGCCACTTTCTTCCAGAGACAGCCCCACTCTTGTCTCCTGCTTGGGTGGGGTTTTGCTGCTCAGTTCCATTTAAGTGAATGGAGCTTAATTGCAAACCGCACCTGAAATGGAGACAAGAGTCGTGTTATCTCTGAAAGAAAGTGGCCATGTTTTTGTAGCACTGGATAACCCCTTTAAAGAGACTCTGTCAGTAAGTTTATGCTGTCCTATCTCATGGTAGCATAAACTAGTGGCAGAGAAGCTGAACAGGATGATGTATCATTTACATTGCTCTGTGCAGCTGACCCAGAGATCTCCCCTTGAATAACATGAGTAAGTAGTCCTCTCCATTATGTGCATGAGCCCAGTAGTCCTGGATATTCATAAGAACCAGAAAACTCCACCCATCAGTTGCTGATTGGCAGTTATCTATTCATGCTGTGTATAGGGAGTCAGCTGCCAATCAGCAGCTGGAGGGTGGGGGCGGGGTGTGGCAAGAATCCTATTCTCCTGCACAGCTGAACAGAGTGATAGAAGTAATAAACTGATCTGTTCAGCATTTCTGTCACTAGTTTATACCTGCCCTCATCTAAGGCAGAATAAACCTAGTGACAGGTTCCCTTTAAGCACACTGCACATGCAGTAACTCTGCATCAGTCCGGGGTATATTGCTTAAGCAGTAAGTTTGGCCATTGCGGCTTCTTACCATGGGGCGTCACGTATAGTCTGTGGAATCCACCAGCACAGATGTCCTTCCAGAACTGTCTGGGAACCAGCTGATACATCTGCTCGGTGCCCAACATCTTCTGCCTTTTCTCTGCCGCTTCTTTCTTGGACTGGAAGACCCCGGCCAGGAGCTTGTTCTGCACCGTCTCCATCTACAGAGAGTGGAGAGTGTGATTATCCTGCCCGTCCCTCACATAGAGTGCTGCTTCTCCATGCTGACCACTGCTACATCTGCACCCCTATATCTACCCATACACATAATGGGGTTACCTTTAGAAGGACGAGACCTGCTTTCTGGAATTCTCTACTCTGTTCTTTGAACTCCGGACTACTCTCCTTCACTGGCTCGATCTCCGGCTTCAAACTTATCTGGACTTTTTGGAGGGAGAGTAAACCTGAAGGAAACAATTACGTTGGAGGCTTCATAGGTAAAAAGAGCTGGCTCTCGTCTTGTGTCCCTCATTCTATGCAATTCTCCCCATTAATGGTGTAGTTTGTGTGGGAGGGGGATATGGCCCCATTACATGTCCTGCAGCCCACAGCCCGACTAATGGAGCAAACTCCATCATGAGGACGATCACTCCTACCATCTCCATGATCCATGCTGCAGCCGTGAGTGTAACTTAGGAGATGTGTCTGCAGTGTGCCAGTTTCAGGAGACATGCCCCACAGTGCCCCAGTATCGGGAGATGTGACCCACAATACATCAGTATCAGGAGACGTGCTCCACAGTGCCCCAGTATCAGGAGATGTGCCTCATTGTGCCCCAGTATCAGGAGATGTGCCCCATTGTGCCTTAGTATCAGAAGATGTGCCCCATTGTGCCCCAGTATCAGGAGATGTGCCCTATTGTGCCCCAGTATCAGGAGATGTGCCCCACAGTGCCACAGTATCAGGAGATGTGTCCCACAGTGCCACAGTATCAGGAGATGTGCCCCAGTATCAGGAGATGTGCCCCATTGTGCCCCAGTATCAGGAGATGTGCCCCATTGTGCCCCAGTATCAGGAGATGTGCCCCACAGTGCCACAGTATCAGGAGATGTGCCCCACAGTGCCACAGTATCAGGAGATGTGCCCCATTGTGCCCCAGTATCAGGAGATGTGCACCACAGTGCCACAGTATCAGGAGATGTGCCCCACAGTGCCACAGTATCAGGAGATGTGCCCCACAGTGCGCCAGTATCAGGAGATGTGCCCCACAGTGCCACAGTATCAGGAGATGTTCCCCAGTATCAGGAGATGTGCCCCACAGTGCCACAGTATCAGGAGATGTGCCCCATTGTGCCCCAGTATCAGGAGATGTGCCCCATTGTGCCCCAGTATCAGGAGATGTGCACCACAGTGCCACAGTATCAGGAGATGTGCCCCATTGTTCCCCAGTATCAGGAGATGTGCCCCACAGTGCCACAGTATCAAGAGATGTGCCCCACAGTGCGCCTGTATCAGGAGATGTGCCCCCAATTCCCCAGTATCAGGACTAACAGGAGACGTTCACCAGAGTGCACCAGTATCAGGAGATAAGCCCTGCAGTGCTCCAGTATCAGGAGATGTGCTCCACAGTGCCACAGTATCAGGAGATGTGCCCCACAGTGCCACAGTATCAGGAGATGTGCCCAGCAGTGCCACAGTATCAGGAGATGTGCCCAGCAGTGCCACAGTATCAGGAGTTGTGCCCCAGTATCAGGAGATGTTCCCCTATTGTGCCCCAGTATCAGGAGATGTTCCCCTATTGTGCCCTAGTATCAGGAGATGTGCCCACAGTGCCACAGTATCAGGAGATGTGCCCCACAGTGCGCCAGTATCAGGAGATGTGCCCTATTGTGCCCCAGTATCAGGAGATGTGCCCCATTGTGCCCCAGTATCAGGAGATGTGCCCCATTGTGCCCCAGTATCAGGAGATGTGCCCCGCAGTGCCACAGTATCAGGAGATGTGCCCCGCAGTGCCACAGTATCAGGAGATGTGCCCAGCAGTGCCACAGTATCAGGAGATGTGCCCAGCAGTGCCACAGTATCAGGAGATGTGCCCCACAGTATCAGGAGATGTGCCCCACAGTATCAGGAGATGTGCCCCACAGTGCCACAGTATCAGGAGATGTGCCCCACAGTGCCACAGTATCAGGAGATGTGCCCCGCAGTGCCCCAGTATCAGGAGATGTGCCCCAGTATCAGGAGATTACCCCGCAGTGCCCCAGTATCAGGTGATGTGCCCCGCTTTGCCCCAGTATCAGGTGATGTGCCCCGCTGTGCCCCAGTATCAGGAGTATGAGGAGATGTGCCCTATGTGTAACTTTCCTGCATATATTAGTCAAAGGTGATAATATATGTTATAATAATCACCAATCCCACAAGGCCAAACGCCCTGGGGAATAAAGCTCTCCTTTAGGGAACCTGACCAAGATATAACTTTTAATTCATAAAATATAATGCAATAGAAAAGGGTAGATAGAAGAAAGTTAAAAACACAATGTACAATGCTCTGATACAAACTGCGGATAGTACAGACCGGAAAAAAAAACGGTGCAATGTAGAATCTGTCCACAGAAGAGCACGATGTGATCGCTGACTAAATCCTTACCAATAGCCCCTTCTACAAATTATACCTTAGTCAGGTTCCCTAAGGGGAAGGCCTTGTGGGATTGGTGATTACTGTAACTATTGAGACCCCCAACCTGTTAATGTAGGTCCTGTATATGTAAATATATATTATATACACTTACTTCGTCTCCGGATGTCATACTTTCGCCCTCCCTGCCGTGCAGTGCGGTTCACGATGTCAATCACATGACCGGGCGGCGCCTTCAGGGTGATGTTGGTTTTGGAGGCGTGGGCTTCCTCCAGTTCTCTGGCGGCCTTTGCCGAGTATTTGTGACTTTCTGATTGACTTTCATAGAACCAGACGACTGCGGCCTCCAGCAGCTCCTCCTGCAGGGACTCAGCCAGCTTATCCTGCACATCCAGGAGGAGGCGCTCTGCCTGTACGGCCACCATTACCCTGTCTGGCTTAGGACCGCTGATCCTGAGGGTGACCCGACCGTTGATCAGATCTTCTTCTACACCTGCTGTATCAACACTTGAGGAACCAGATGCTAAAGCCTCATATTCTTCACTTCCAAAGAGCAGCAGGAGGTTGTTGTGTATGATCAGGGGGTCATAGGAGAGGACCCCCCGCAGCCAGGCCTCCGCCTCCGCCTCCTCCTCACTGCGCTCTCCGCTGATGCTTACACACATTACTTCAGCAGGAGACTCCGGGGCTGCAAAACAGAAAGAAAGGGTCAGATGGTCCATCAGGACTGTCCCATCCATTGCAGACACCTAATATAGAGGGTTCATGATCAGCAACCGTCTACAGCAGTGATCTTTAACCTTTGACCTTACAGCTATTAAAAAACTACAACTCCCAGCATGCCAATGGCTGTCTAGATATGCTGGAAATTATGGTTTTCAACAGCTAGAGAGACCTCTGCTGTAGAGCTCATGAGCTCCCCCTAGTGGTGGCTGCAGGCAGTAAGAATATTAGAATGTGACCCTATAAAGTGGGGTCTGGTCCCCCCCCCAGTGTATCCCACCAGCTCACCTCTCCACCTCTCGGTAGGCTCCACAGTCTTATTACTCAGGTTTTCACATGTTCTGAACTTGTGCTGAAAAGCCTTCAAGGAGAAAGCAAGAGAATACGGATTATTACTGTAGCAGTGCGACCGACCAATCCTTGTACCGTCATTAGGCCAATAAAGAACCATAAGACCTTATCACACGATCTGTGCACAGTCTGTATATTCGGACGATGTGCAATGGGGCGGATTATGGGAACTCCCGGCATCATGTATCATTATTAACCCTGGGAGATCCCAAATGGTTTAAAACATCATGGGACTGTACGGACACAGCCACAAAGATTTAAATGGTATCGGAGCTCTCAAAGTAATAATGACACATGATGCCAAGAGTTCCAGGAGCACCCAGGGCAAAGCAAAGTATTGCTCCCCCCCTCAAGGATGACCCTACTATTATAATTAACGCCACCCCTATGATGCCCTTTGTATTGTAGTTAACCCCACCCCTATGATGCCCTTTGTATTGTAGTTAGCCCCAGCCCAAATGATGCTCCTGGTATTGTGGTTAACCCCACCCCCCATGATGCCCCTGGTATTGTGGTTAACCCCACCCCCCATGATGCCCCTGGTATTGTAGTCGAGGCAGATTAACTTTACCATAGGCCCCAAGCTGTTCACCAGGCCTGGGCCCCCCACCCTACAGTAACTATAGCAGCACTAGCGTGGTGTTCATAGTACAGGATAGAGAATGTCATGATGTCCTGATTTTGCACAAAATTTGCACAATTTGCGGTAAAAAAAGCTGTGATTTTTTGCAAATCATTGCAGAATTGTAGCCAGGTGACAGTACACCGCTTAAAGTATAAGTTTTTTTGGGTGGCCATGGGCCCCTTATGAGCTCAGGGCCCCGGCGTACCGCCCGAAACGAACCTATTAAAATCCGCTACTGATTGTAGTTGACCCCAACCCCCCATGATGCCCCTGGTATTGTAATTAACCCCACCCCTCATGATGCCCCTTATACTGTAGTTAACCCCACCCCTATGATGCCCATGGTATTGTAATTAACCCCCCTCATGATGCCGCTTAAACTGTAGTTAACCCCACCTCCCATGATGCCCCTGGTATTGTAATTAACCCCACCCCCATGATGCCCCTGGTATTGTAGTTAACCCCACCTCCCATGATGCCCCTGGTATTGTAGTTAACCCCACCCTCCTCCTCTAGGGTGTCCCTAGTATTGTAGTGTTTTAGTGTAAAGGAGCAGGAAGTCATTACGTACATTATGTAGTACGCTGGGGGCTGAATCTAGCTCCTCCCTTACCCTGCGCAGGTCAGAGATCATGCCCATAACACACTCCTATAACAGTCAATAAGTGATGTTCACAGCTCCCCTCTCCACCTGCACAGTGACCTCCGTACAGGTCATACACACCACACTATCTGACAGATATCAATAGATGATGGTCACAACTCATTTCCTCGCTTAGCCTACACACTGCCCTCTGCACAGGTCACAAAGCATGCCCACAACACTTTCTTATATCCCACCTAGGCCTCCTTAATCCCTTGTATCCAACAAATTGCCCAAATTCCCCTTGCTCCCTATAAACTAAGATGAACCTTCAATGTTTCCTTGTCACTTGGGTGGATGACGAAATAAACGTCCATCATGCACGGGAATTGTCTGGCGAAGTCGAGAACCGTCTGGGTCATGATGTCCGCCACAATTCCTTTATACAAACCAATGGCTCCAGTCCCCAAAGCTGGGAATGAGATGGATGGAGACCTGTGCTGACGCGCTCTCATCAGACACTCCTTGGTGACTTCTGGTAGAATCTGGAAAACATCTCACATGTAATATTATATAATTACGCACCAAGCGATGGTGACAAACCGTGACCTCTGAATGAAGAGTAACCCTGAGAGAGCACAGACATCATGATGTGGAGACCCCCGACTCTGACACCTCTAAAGATACAATAGGGAATTAAAGGGATCAGACTGTCATCGGTATATGTCAGGGGCAGAGACATCATGGAGCCCATAGTCTTACCGGTAAGTGTAGTAGTGTGAGGCCCAGGAAGACAACCCTTACCTTCTCTGCCATATATTGGGAATCGAGCGGTAGTATCACATGGTAGACATATCCGCAGGACAGGTTGTAGCCGCGGGTGGGGATCATGTGGCCGGACCCGGGACCTTTTTTCCTGATTTCCTCCTGAAGCTTCGCACCAGCTTTGCTGTAAATGGCTTGGGATATGACTCCACGGCTCAGGGTTAGATCTGAGGAGACTGAGTTCACAATGATTTCTGTCTGGAAGAAAAAGATCAATATAAGACGACTCTGTAGTTTTCTATCACAGTATTACATCCCCCCCACACACTATGGTACACAGCTCCTTCTCTGGGTCAGGACAGATCACTGTGGACCCAGCATGAACATAGAAGTATTAGACCAGATTCACACGTAATGTATCCGCAGCGGATTTTACGCTGCATTTTGAATGAGAAGACTCGCAGAGAGATTGACATCCCGCTGCGAGTATGTAAATGCCGCCCTGTTAACCCCCCAATAGCCAGAGCATACTGTACCTGCTCCGCGCTTCGGCTTGTTTTGGGGGTTACCGGCTGGACGTCCCACTCAATTAGTGCGCTGCCAAGCCGGAGTGTGGAGCAGGTAATGTATGCACCAGCCAGCGGGGGTTAATGGGGCAGCATTTACATACTCACAGCAGCATGTCAGAAGATCCGTTCCGTGTGAATCTGGCCTTAGACCGTATTTTACCTGCACTGGTGTCACATAGAAGCTAGGTCTATACGGACGCATTATGTGAATGAAACACACAGAGGGGGAAATAAGTATCTGACACGCTGCTGATATTGCAGGTTCTGGAGGGGGGGCGGGTAATATTTCTGGTCGGTAACTTGACCTGTGAGAGACAGAATCTATAGAACATTCCAGATAATCACATAGTAGGATTTATAGATAATTATTCACCATTTTATTCCATGAAATAAGGATTTAGGGTACAAACACACACGGCATATACGCTGCGTATTTACTGCTGCGATACGCAGCAAATACGCAGCAGATACGATCTAAATAACTGAAAACAGCATCAAATCTGCACCATCAAATCTGCTGTGTGTGTTTGTACCCTAAGGGTATAAACCCACACACCGTATACGCAGCAGATATGCAACAAAAACGCAGAAGATTTGTTGGTACAGATTTGATGCTGTGTTCAGTTATTTAGATCTAATCTGCTGCGAGTTTGCTGCGAGTTTGCTGCGTATCGCAGCAGCAAATACGCTGCATATACGGTGTGTGGGTTTATACCCTTAGTCACCGACCGACCAGCAGGACTTCTGCCTCTCACAGAGCTGTTAGGGCCCTTTTACACGGAAAGATTATCTGACAGATTATCTGCCAAAGATTTGAAGCCAAAGCCAGGAATGGACTATAAATAGAGATCAGGTAATAAAGGAAAGCCTGAGATTTCTCCTCTTTTCAAATCCATTCCTGGTTTTGGCTTCAAATCTTTGGCAGATAATCTGTCAGATAATCTTTCTGTGTAAAAGGGCCCTTAGTTTCTCTATAAGAAGCTCCTCCTCCTCTGCCCTCATTACCTGGATTACCTGCACCTGTGTCATCTCATTACCTGTATAATAATCACCTGTCCTCACACTCCAACCTCTCCACAATAGCCAAGGCTTTAGAGATGTCTAAGGACACCAGGGACAATACTGTAGACCTGCACAAGGCTGGGATGCAGCGCCGGGACAAGGAGTTTTGGTGCCCTAGGCAGAGAAGGCAAAAGGCAAATGTGTATAGACCCCACATACAGTATAGTCTCCTGGTTGCCCCCATATAGTGTATAGAAGGGGTCCCTAAACTTTTACACAGGGGGCCAGTTCACTGTCCCTCAGAGCGGTAGGGGGGCCGTACTATATACTGCTGCTATATCTGGTCTGCAGGGAGCCCTGTCCGCTGGAGTATCGTTCTGCTCATCTGTCTCTGGTCCGGGGGAGGAGCATCGGGGGTGGCTTAGGATGGTGGAGTTGTAGTTCTACCACAGCCACACAGGAGCATCCTGGGAGTTGTTGTTCTACCACAGCCACACAGGAGCATGCTGGGAGTTGTTGTTCTACCACAGCCACACAGGAGCATGCTGGGAGTTGTTGTTCTACCACAGCCACACAGGAGCATGCTGAGAGTTGTTGTTCTACCACAGCCACATAGGATCATGCTGGGAGCTTTAGTTCTAACACAGCAACACAGGAGCATGCTGAGAGCTGTAGTTCTACTACAGCCACAGGATCCTGCTGAGAGCTGTAGTTCTACCACAGCCACAGGATCATGCTGGGAGTCATTGTTCTACCACAGCCACACAGGATCATACTCGGAGTCGTTTTTATACCACAGCCACACAGGATCATGCTGGGAGTTGTAGTTCTACCACAGACACACAGGAGCATGCCGAGAGTTGTTTGTTATTCTACCTCAGCCACACAGGTGCATGCTGGGAATTGTAGTTCTACCACAGCCTCATCTGTCGGCAGGGGGGGGGGGGGGGCGGGGGTTGTCTCTGCACTTCTCCCCTCTCTTGATTGGCTCTGGACGTCATGTGACATTGGTCAGAAGCTTTTCTTCAGCTCTGGAGCCAAGCAGAAGAGAGGAGGAGAGCAGGTCCAGCTACTGGGGGCAGAGCGGGGAAGGAAAGCTGCCGCGGGTGAGGTCAGGTGGGGGGATTTTTACTTTAGGATACATTGCGCCCCCTGTAATTCAGCAGGAGATGACACCCTAGGCCATCGCCTACCCTTTGTCCCGGCCCTGCTGGGATAGGCTACAGAACAATAGGCAGCAGCTTGGTGATAAGGCAACAACTACTAGCGCAATTATTGCAGAA
The DNA here is from genome assembly GCF_027789765.1 of Dendropsophus ebraccatus. Classification (NCBI taxonomy): domain Eukaryota; kingdom Metazoa; phylum Chordata; class Amphibia; order Anura; family Hylidae; genus Dendropsophus; species Dendropsophus ebraccatus. Next base: position 9,346,395 of record NC_091462.1, on the reverse strand, counting down.
TGAAGGAAACACAAGATGACTGTGAATCTTCCTCAGTTTGGGGCTTCATGTAAGATCTTGTCTCATGAGGTCAGGATGATTCTGAGAAAGGTCAAGAGTCAGTCCAGAACTACATGGGAGGACCTGGTGAATGACATGAAGAGAGCTGGGACCACAGTCTCATAGATTACTGTAGTATCACACTACACCATCATGGATCATGCAGGGCACACAAGGTCCCCCCTGTTCACACCAGCACATGTCCAGGCCCAATGACCATCTACATCAGAGGTGTCAAACTCAGATACACAGTGGGCCAAAATTTAAAAAATTGGACAAAGTCGCAGGCCAACCATGATAATTATTGAAGCACAAATGAGGCAGTCCTGGCACAGTCAGAGCAGCGTGCAGTGTTCCTGGTACTGTCAGTGGTGTGCGTCCCTCAGCCCAGTGCACTATGATAAATGACATGATAAATTACTATGCCATGATTAAACCCCAACACATATAATAGCCAACCACACAATTTTGCCCCATGTAGTAGCCAACCCAACCAAAATTGTCCCACATATTAGCCAGCCCTCCCAATAGTGCCCAAATAGTAGCCAGCCCCCCAAATGTCCCATATAGTAGCCAGCCCTCCCCCAAAGTCTCTTATATAGTAGCCAGCCCTCCCCCATAGTCTCATATATAGTAGCCAGCCCTCCCCCATAGTCTCTTATATAGTAGCCAGCCCTCCCCCATAGTCTCTTATATAGTAGCCAGCCCTCCCCCAGTCTTATAGTAGCCAGCCCTCCCCAGTAGTCTTATATAGTAGCCAGCCCTCCCCTGTAGTCTTATATAGTAGCCAGCCCTCCCCCAAAGTCTCTTATATAGTAGCCAGCCCTCTCCATAGTCTCTTACATAGTAGTCAGCCCTCCCCCGTAGTCTCCTATATAGTAGCCAGCCCTCCCAATAGTCTCATATATAGTAGCCAGCCCTCCCCCATAGTCTCTTATATAGTAGCCAGCCCTCCCCCATAGTCTCTTATATAGTAGCCAGCCCTCCCCATAGTCTCTTATATAGTAGCCATCCCTCCCCCATATTCTCTTATAGTAGCCAGCCCTCCCCAGTAGTCTTATGTACTAGCCAGCCCTCCCCCAAAGTCTCTTATATAGTGTCCAGCCCTCCCCCATAGTCTCTTACATAGTAGCCAGCCCTCCCCCATAGTCTCTTATATAGTAGCAAGCCCTCCCCCAGTCTCTTATAGTAGCCAGCCCTCCCCAGTAGTCTTATATAGTAGCCAGCCCTCCCCTGTAGTCTTATATAGTAGCCAGCCCTCCCCCAAAATCTCTTATATAGTAGCCAGCCCTCCCCCATAGTCTCATATATAGTAGCCAGCCCTCCCCCATAGTCTCTTATATAGTAGCCAGCCCTCCCCCAGTCTCTTATAGTAGCCAGCCCTCCCCAGTAGTCTTATATAGTAGCCAGCCCTCCCCTGTAGTCTTATATAGTAGCCAGCCCTCCCCCAAAGTCTCTTATATAGTAGCCAGCCCTCCCCATAGTCTCTTACATAGTAGTCAGCCCTCCCCGTAGTCTCCTATATAGTAGCCAGCCCTCCCCATAGTCTCATATATAGTAGCCAGCCTTCCCCTATAGTCTCTTATATAGTGTCCAGCCCTCCCCCAGTCTCTTATATAGTAGCCAGCCCTCCCCATAGTCTCTTATAGTAGCCAGCCCTCCCCAGTAGTCTTATATAGTAGCCAGCCCTCCCCCAGTCTCTTATATAGTAGCCAGGCCTCCCCCAAAGTCTCTTATAAAGTAGCCAGCCCTCCCCCATAGTCTCCTACATAGTAGCCATCCCTCCCCCAGTCTCTTATAGTAGCCAGCCCTCCCCAGTAGTCTTATATAGTAGCCAGCCCTCCCCCATAGTCTCTTACATAGTAGCCAGCCCTCCCCCATAGTTTCATATATAGTAGCCAGCCCTCCCCCATAGTCTCTTATATAGTAGCCAGCCCTCTCCCATAGTCTCTTATATAGTAGCCAGCCCTCCCCGTAGTCTCCTATATAGTAGCCAGCCCTCCCCATAGTCTCATATATAGTAGCCAGCCCTCCCCCATAGTCTCTTATATAGTAGCCAGCCCTCCCCATAGTCTCTTATATAGTAGCCAGCCCTCCCCATAGTCTCTTATATAGTAGTCATGATGGGCCAGATGTAATTGAAACTATGAATTGCCTGGTGGGCCAAAAATAGTGGCACCATGGGCCAGACTTGGCCCGCGGCCGGGGTTTGACATGACTGATCTAGATGATCCAGAGGAGAAATGGGAGAAGGTCATGTGGTCAGATGACACCAAAATAAAACATTTTGGTATCAACTCCACTCATCGTGTTTGGAGGAAGAAGAAGAATGAATACAACCCCAAGAACACAGTCCCAACTGTGAAGCATGGGGGCATCATGTAATGGGGGCTTTTCTGCAAAGGGGACAGGACAACCGCACAGTATAGAAGGGAGGATGGATAGGGCAAACAACTATTGCCAGATTTTGGGCAACAACCTCCTTCCCTCAGTAAGAGCAATGAAGATGGTAGGTGGCCGGGTCTTCCAGCTGACAATGACCCAAAACCCAGAGCCGGGACAACTAAGGAGGAAACCCACAGCCGGGACAACTAAGGAGGAAACCCAGAGCCGGGACAACTAAGGAGGAAACCCACAGCCGGGACAACTAAGGAGGAAACACACAGCCGGGACAACTAAGGAGGAAACACACAGCCGGGACAACTAAGGAGGAAACACACAGCCAGGACAACTAAGGAGGAAACCCCCAGCCGGGACAACTAAGGAGGAGACACTCAGCCGGGACAACTAAGGAGGAGACACACAGCCGGGACAACTAAGGAGGAAACCCACAGCCGGGACAACTAAGGAGGAAACACACAGCCGGGACAACTAAGGGGGAGACACTCAGCTGGGACAACTAAGGGGGAAACCCCCAGCCGGGACAACTAAGGAGGAAACACACAGCCGGGACAACTAAGGAGGAGACCCACAGCCGGGACAACTAAGGAGGAAACCCACAGCCGGGACAACTAAGGAGGAGACCCACAGCCGGGACAACTAAGGAGGAAACCCACAGCCGGGACAACTAAGGAGGAGACCCACAGCCGGGACAACTAAGGAGGAAACCCACAGCCGGGACAACTAAGGAGGAGACCCACAGCCGGGACAACTAAGGAGGAAACCCACAGCCGGGACAACTAAGGAGGAAACACACAGCCGGGACAACTAAGGAGGAAACACACAGCTGGGACAACTAAGGAGGAAACCCACAGCCGGGACAACTAAGGAGGAAACACACAGCCGGGACAACTAAGGAGGAAACACACAGCCGGGACAACTAAGGAGGAAACACACAGCCGGGACAACTAAGGAGGAAACACACAGCCGGGACAACTAAGGAGGAAACACACAGCCGGGACAACTAAGGAGGAAACACACAGCCGGGACAACTAAGGAGAAAACACACAGCCGGGACAACTAAGGAGGAAACACACAGCCGGGACATCTAAGGAGGAAACCCACAGCCGGGACAACTAAGGAGAAAACACACAGCCGGGACAACTAAGGAGGAAACTCACAGCCGGGACAACTAAGGAGAAAACACACAGCCGGGACAACTAAGGAGGAAACTCACAGCCGGGACAACTAAGGAGGAAACTCACAGCCGGGACAACTAAGGAGGAAACACAGAGCCGGGACAACTAAGGAGGAAACACAGAGCCGGGACAACTAAGGAGGAAACTCACAGCCGGGACAACTAAGGAGGAAACCCAGAGCCGGGACAACTAAGGAGGAGACCCACAGCTGGGACAACTAAGGAGGAAACTCACAGCCGGGACAACTAAGGAGGAAACCCAGAGCCGGGACAACTAAGGAGGAAACACACAGCTGGGACAACTAAGGAGGAAACTCACAGCCGGGACAACTAAGGAGGAAACCCACAGCTGGGACAACTAAGGAGGAAACCCACAGCCGGGACAACTAAGGAGGAAACACACAGGACAACTAAGGAGGAAACCCACAGCCGGGACAACTAAGGAGGAAACACACAGGACAACTAAGGAGGAAACCCACAGCCGGGACAACTAAGGAGGAAACCCACAGCTGGGACAACTAAGGGGGAAACCCACAACCGGGACAACTAAGGAGGAAACCCACAGACAGGACAACTAAGGAGGAAACACACAGCCGGGACAACTAAGGAGGAAACCCACAGCTGGGACAACTAAGGGGGAAACACACAGCTGGGATAACTAAGGAGGAAACCCACAGCCGAGACAACTAAGGAGGAAACACAGAGCTGGGACAACTAAGGAGGAAACACAGAGCTGGGACAACTAAGGAGGAAACCCACAGCCGGGACAACTAAGGAGGAGACCCACAGCCGGGACAACTAAGGAGCAGCTCGGTAAGAAGCATTTCATGGTCCTGGAGCGGCCGACAGTCTCCACACCTGAACCCAATAGAAAATCTTTGGAGGGAGCTGAAACTGAATGTTGCCCCCAGCGACAGCCCCGAAACCTGAAAGCTGTGGAGAAGATGTGTATAGAGGAGGGGGACACAATCCCTGCAAACCTGGTCAAGACCTCCAGGAAACGTCCGACCTCTGTAACTGCAAACTAAGGTTTCTGCCCCAAATAGGAACTTCTCTTCTTCTATTGTATCAAATCCTTATTTCATGTAATAAAATGCAGAATAATTATCCATAAATCCTACAATGTGATTATCTGGAATGTTCTATAGATTCTGTCTCTCACAGGTGACAGACCAGAAATATTACCCCCCCCTCTCCATTATGTGTAAAGGATCAGCAGAGGATCAGATACTCATTCTTACTGTATCTCCAATGTACAACTATTTATTAAAATGTAACATGTGAGAGATATAGACTCACGAATCATGTGCTATTCTGTTTGATAACCTGTTGCCCCTGGTTACGGCCCGCCAGGCCTCCACTAGGTTGGGTCACACATGCTCAGTTTAACTGCAGTCACATGATCTTTCCCATTACTACTGGCAGTTGGTTTTCAGTTGGGATTTTTTCTTTTTCTTTTTTTTTCAGGGGAAAGCGCGAACGCAGTCGCCCACTACCACAAATTATGCAGTCGAGTTTCCCGCATTTGGGGAAATCGCAGGGGTCAGCACACCCGGAGTGCAATGGAGGAGCCTCCCCCTGGGAGAACCACCTTAGTGATCATGGTATCTCCCCTGCCAGGTAAGTATAGTTGGGATTCTCTAACACAGAGTAGGGGTGGACTATGCTTAGTGTGGTCGTCTCCCGGCTCGTTCTCCCGATCATTACAGGTGTGAACACTCAGACCCGGACCAATCAAAACTTTTGACATGTCTCTATGATATGTCATTACTGATCCTGAGTTACATCCTGTATTAGGCCCCCTTCACACGTCCGGAAAAACCATCCGGATTTCCTATCAGGAAATCCGGACGGATTTCCGGACCCATACACTTTAATTAGTCACGGACACCCTTCCGGATTTCTCCAGAAGGGTGTCCGTTCCAGAAAATAGATCCGGAAAAATAGGACATGTCCTATTTTTATCCGGAATTCCGGCCCGGACGCTTCCATAGAAGTCTATGGGAGCGCCGGAATCACGGGCACTTTCCTGAAGTACATCAGGAAAGTGCCCGTGATTCCGGATAAGTGAGAGCCGGCCGGCCCCCGCAGCCACTGGCACCCCTACCTCCCCACCGCACAGGCAGCGGCAGCACAGGCCTCCCTCCCGGCGCCACGACCCCCGCCCCCGGACAGCTTCCACCAACTCCGCCCCCTCCCCCCGGACCGGACAGCTTCCAACCCCCGCACCCCCCCCCCCGGACCGGACAGCATGCACCAACCCCCCCCCTCCCCCCCCCCCCGGACCGGACAGCTTCCCCCCCTCCCACGGACAGCATGCAGCCAACCCCCCCTCCCCCGGACCGCAGCCGCCGGATTGCCCGTACGCACAACGCCAGCGCCCCCCCCCCCCGGGACTCACCACTCTTCGCTGCACCGCCGGACCGGACAGCAGCCGCCCGATCACCCAGCTCGCCACTCTTCTCTGCATCTCCGCCGGCCCGCCCGGGACTCACCACCAGCCGCCGCCGACAGGTGAGATACAACATCCCCCCCCCGAACTAAAACTCCCATCATGCAGGCCATGATGGGAGTTGTACTCCTGCTGCCTGTGGCCATCCAGGTTGCAGAAGTACAACTCCCATCATGCCTCTGCTGACAGGCCATGATGTGAGTTGTACTTCTGCTGCCTGTGGCCATCCAGGTTGCAGAAGTACAACTCCCATCATGCCTCTGCTGACAGGCCATGATGGGAGTTGTACTTCTGCTGCCTGTGGCCATCCAGGTTGCAGAAGTACAACTCCCATCATGCCTCTGCTGACAGGCCATGATGGGAGTTGTAGTTCTGCAGCCTGTGGCCATCCAGGTTGCAGAAGTACAACTCCCATCATCCCTTATGTTGGCATACTAGACCATATTAAGAACTATTTTTTTTTTCTCATCAGGAAATCCTGAAGGTTTTTCCTGATGGTTTCCTGATGGTAAAAACGGATTACTGTCAGGAAATCCTGATACTATCCTGATGACATTTGAGGTCTCCTGATCAGGATTTCCTGACAGTAAAAACTGACACGGACGTGTGAATGGGGCCTTATACTCCAGAGCTGCACTCACTATTCTGCAGTTTGAATCCTAATCACCCAGCTTGTCCCAACCACAGGAGTAGTTCTGGTTCATATGACACTTACCTTCTCATTCTCAATACATCCAGTCTTAAGGTGAAGGTTGAGGCCATTAATGGTGAGGGGCAGTTGTGAAGATGCCTCCTGATCCCAAACCTTGGGCTGTGTTGAGGATGGGGCGGAGAAGGAGGAGGATGTTGCAGAGTTGGATGTTGCTCCGCTCGGCCTATCACTACTCCCGAGTATCTTCTCGCACGCTGACTTCATGGCTTGCACGGTTTTGTCGTCGTTGTTCACTAGCCGGATCTCCTTCAGGTCAGCTCTTCCTGTAGTGGTGCAGAATATCTTTACGGTTGTCACTATGATATCGGCGCAGAGGTCAAGAGGAAAGCCGAAGATGCCGGAGCTGACTGCTGGGATGGCCACGGAGTGGAGGTCTCTCTGAACGCTCACATAGTCCAGCACCTTTCTGATGGCTTCCCTCAGCTGATCCACACACATCTGTGCAATACCTGGAGACCACCGCGGCCCCACCGCATGGACAATCTTCTTGCTGGGCAGCCTTCCTGCACTGGTCACTGCGATGTCTCCCACCGCCAGGTTTCCCCTCTTAGAGATGATGTCATTACTTTCCTGGACGATCTGATCTCCTCCGGCCTTCACCAGGGCCCCTGCCAGCCCAGCCCAATGCCCCAATTGCTCATTGGCTGCGTTCACCACCACGTCGGTGTCTTGTTGGGTGAGGTCATCCTTCCACACACTGACCAGGGGTCCTCCCAGCAGACGCTTCTCATAAAGCTTAACTCCGTCAGACCCCCCGACTGCAGCAGACCCCCCAGCTCCAGCAGACCCCCCGGCCAGGCTGGGCCCCACCACCTCAGCCGTGCACTGGAATCTCCTGATGAAGAGGTCGTTCAGATCATTCTTCCCGGTGAGGAGGACGCGGTAAACGTCTTCTGGAACCAGAACCTTCCGGACACGATCCATGTCCTAGCAACAAAGCAAAGGGCGTCATGGAGGCGGCCGTCACAACAAAACAGTCCCATATGTCTATTCACAGTGCTACTGCTAAGTAACATAGTGACCTACCCCAGGGGGGGCCTATAAGAAGATCGCCATCTAGTGGTCAACAGCAGAACCAAAGACCATTCACTGACTACAGGGGGATATACAAGCTGTATAAAGGACATCTGGTTTTATATAAAGGGATAAGCAGCCTGTATATAGGGGACATGCCGGCTGTATACAGGAGACATGTATGATGTATATAGGGGGCATATATGATGTATATAGGGGCATGTATACTGTATATAGGGGCATATATGATGTATATAGGGGCATGTATAATGTATATAGGAGACATATATGATGTATATAGCGGGCATGTATACTGTATATAGGGGACATATATGATGTATATAGGGGACATTTATGATGTATATAGGAGACACATGATGCATATAGGGGCATGTATACTGTATATAGGAGACATATATGATGTATATAGGGGCATGTATACTGTATATAGGGGACATATATACTGTATATAGGGGCATGTATACTGTATATAGGGGACATATATGATGTATAGAGGGGCATGTATACTGTATATAGGGGCATGTATACTGTATATAGGGGCATATATGATGTATATAGGGGCATGTATACTGTATGTAGGAGACATATATGATGTATATAGGGGCATGTATACTGTATGTAGGAGACATATATGATGTATATAGGGCATGTATACTGTATATAGGGGACATATATACTGTATATAGGGGCATGTATACTGTATGTAGGAGACATATATGATGTATATAGGGGCATGTATACTGTATGTAGGAGACATATATGATGTATATAGGGCATGTATACTGTATATAGGGGACATATATGATGTATATAGGGCATGTATACTGTATATAGGAGACATATATGATGTATATAGGGCATGTATACTGTATATAGGGGACATATATGATGTATATAGGGCATGTATACTGTATATAGGAGACATATATGATGTATATAGGGGCATGTATACTGTATATGGGGGCATATATGATGTATATAGGAGACATACATATATATATACTGTATAGGGTTCCCTTGGGTCTTGTTGTTGGTTTCCCCGGATACCGCTCCTTACCCGTCCGTGCGGAGAGCCGGGAGTGATGTGGAATGTTTCTAGGGTTCCGGGTGTCCGCGGTTCCGGGTTTCTGTAGTGACTGTGAAGTCCCGGGTGTCCGCCGTTCCGGGTGTCTGTAGGGTCCCGGTTGTCTGCGGTTCCGGGTGACACTTACTTTCGGTTCCCTCTTGGCTCCTCCCTCTTCTAGGAAACCGTCTGTAAGTGAAAGTGAAAGAGTAAACCGGGGAGGAGACGCCCAGAGAGCCCGACACCCGGAACACAGAGACCGGACACCACAGCCCGTACCCCGAGCACCGGATACCGGAGGACAGACATACAGCATGGAGGACGTGAGGGGACAGGGGGGCCCAGACTATACGGGGGGACAGGGGGGCCCAGACTATACGGGGGGACAGAGGGGCCCAGGCTATACGGGGGGACAGAGGGGCCCAGGCTATATGGGGGGACAGGGGGGCCCAGGTGATATAAGGGGACAGGGGGGCCCAGGTGATATGGGGGGAACACAGGACATGATGGGAGGACAGACCCACAGACTCAGCGTGGAGGAGAGGAACCTGAGAGGACAGGGGAGCACAGACTATATGGGGAGACAGGACACGGTGGGGCAGGTGGGGGGCGCACAGGATGTGAGGGTACAGGGGGGCACAGACTATATGGGGAGACAGGACACGGTGGGGGGCGCACAGGATGTGAGGGTACAGGGGGGCACAGACTATATGGGGAGACAGGACACGGTGGGGCAGGTGGGGGGCGCACAGGATGTGAGGGTACAGGGGGGCACAGACTATATGGGGAGACAGGACACGGTGGGGCAGGTGGGGGGCGCACAGGATGTGAGGGTACAGGGGGGCACAGACTATATGGGGAGACAGGACACGGTGGGGCAGGTGGGGGGCGCACAGGATGTGAGGGTACAGGGGGGCACAGACTATATGGGGAGACAGGACACGGTGGGGCAGGTGGGGGGCGCACAGGATGTGAGGGTACAGGGGGGCACAGACTATATGGGGAGACAGGACACGGTGGGGCAGGTGGGGGGCGCACAGGATGTGAGGGTACAGGGGGGCACAGATCTTGTGATGGGACGAGCAACTACACATAACATGGGGGGACAAAGAGGCACAGGTGATATGGGGGGACAGGCTGAGGTGCCGGGGGGCAGGGTGTACCCCGTCCTGGTGCAGTTACCTCAGGATCAGTCAAGATTCTCACTGAAGGTTCAGAAATATTTCCAGTCCAGGAAATCAGGCGCAGGAGGCGAGAACTTCAAAGTGTCTGAGATCAGTCCATCCACCTACTGCGTCTACTTCCAGGATCCGGAGGGTGAGTGCAGGCCGAACCAAGGGTCACCCCATATACACCCACCAACAACCCTGTGTGTGCAGCCCCATATACACCCACCAACAACCCTGTGTGTGCAGCCCCATATACACCCACCAACAACCCTGTGTGTGCAGCCCCAAAGGAGAACCCCTATATACACCCCACCAACAACCCTGTGTGTGCAGCCCCATATACACCCACCAACAACCCCGTGTGTGCAGCCCCATATACACCCACCAACAACCCCCTGTGTGCAGCCCCATATACACCACACCAACAACCCCGTGTGTGCAGCCCCATATACACCCACCAACAACCCTGTGTGTGCAGCCCCAAAGGAGAACCCCTATATACACCCCACCAACAACCCTGTGTGTGCAGCCCCATATACACCCACCAACAACCCCGTGTGTGCAGCCCCATATACACCCACCAACAACCCCGTGTGTGCAGCCCCATATACACCCACCAACAACCCTGTGTGTGCAGCCCCATATACACCCACCAACAACCCTGTGTGTGCAGCCCCAAAGGAGAACCCCTATATACACCCCACCAACAACCCTGTGTGTGCAGCCCCATATACACCTACCTACAACCCCGTGTGTGCAGCCCCATATACACCACACCAACAACCCCGTGTGTGCAGCCCCATATACACCCACCAACAACCCTGTGTGTGCAGCCCCAAAGGAGAACCCCTATATACACCCCACCAACAACCCTGTGTGTGCAGCCCCATATACACCCACCAACAACCCTGTGTGTGCAGCCCCATATACACCCACCAACAACTCAAATCAAGATTCTCACTGAAGGTTCAGAAATATTTCCAGTCCAGGAAATCAGGCGCAGGAGGCGAGAACTTCAAAGTGTCTGAGATCAGTCCATCCACCTACTGCGTCTACTTCCAGGATCCGGAGGGTGAGTGCAGGCCGAACCAAGGGTCACCCCATATACACCCACCAACAACCCTGTGTGTGCAGCCCCATATACACCCACCAACAACCCTGTGTGTGCAGCCCCATATACACCCACCAACAACCCTGTGTGTGCAGCCCCAAAGGAGAACCCCTATATACACCCCACCAACAACCCTGTGTGTGCAGCCCCATATACACCCACCAACAACCCTGTGTGTGCAGCCCCAAAGGAGAACCCCTATATACACCCCACCAACAACCCTGTGTGTGCAGCCCCATATACACCCACCAACAACCCCGTGTGTGCAGCCCCATATACACCCACCAACAACCCCGTGTGTGCAGCCCCATATACACCCACCAACAACCCTGTGTGTGCAGCCCCATATACACCCACCAACAACCCTGTGTGTGCAGCCCCAAAGGAGAACCCCTATATACACCCCACCAACAACCCTGTGTGTGCAGCCCCATATACACCCACCAACAACCCCGTGTGTGCAGCCCCATATACACCCACCAACAACCCCGTGTGTGCAGCCCCATATACACCCACCAACAACCCTGTGTGTGCAGCCCCATATACACCCACCAACAACCCTGTGTGTGCAGCCCCAAAGGAGAACCCCTATATACACCCCACCAACAACCCTGTGTGTGCAGCCCCATATACACCTACCTACAACCCCGTGTGTGCAGCCCCATATACACCACACCAACAACCCCGTGTGTGCAGCCCCATATACACCCACCAACAACCCTGTGTGTGCAGCCCCAAAGGAGAACCCCTATATACACCCCACCAACAACCCTGTGTGTGCAGCCCCATATACACCCACCAACAACCCTGTGTGTGCAGCCCCATATACACCCACCAACAACCCCGTGTGTGCAGCCCCATATACACCCACCAACAACCCCGTGTGTGCAGCCCCATATACACCCACCAACAACCCTGTGTGTGCAGCCCCAAAGGAGAACCCCTATATACACCCCACCAACAACCCTGTGTGTGCAGCCCCATATACACCTACCTACAACCCCGTGTGTGCAGCCCCATATACACCCACCAACAACCCTGTGTGTACACCCCCAGAGGAGAACCCCTATATACACCCCACCAACAACCCCGTGTGTGCAGCCCCATATACACCCACCAACAACCCTGTGTGTGCAGCCCCATATACACCTACCTACAACCCCGTGTGTGCAGCCCCATATACACCCACCAACAACCCTGTGTGTGCAGCCCCATATACACCCACCAACAACCCCGTGTGTGCAGCCCCATATACACCCACCAACAACCCTGTGTGTACAGCCCCATATACACCACACCAACAACCCTGTGTGTGCAGCCCCATATACATCCACCAACAACCCCGTGTGTGCAGCCCCATATACACCCACCAACAACCCCGTGTGTGCAGCCCCATATACACCCACCAACAACCCCGTGTGTGCAGCCCCATATACACCCACCAACAACCCCGTGTGTGCAGCCCCATATACACCCACCAACAACCCCGTGTGTGCAGCCCCATATACACCCACCAACAACCCCGTGTGTGCAGCCCCATATACACCCACCAACAACCCTGTGTGTGCAGCCCCATATACACCCACCAACAACCCTGTGTGTACACCCCCAGAGGAGAACCCCTATATACACCCCACCAACAACCCCTTGTGTGCAGCCCCATATACACCCACCAACAACCCTGTGTGTACACCTCTAGAGGATCATCCCCATATACACCCACCAACAACCCTGTGTGTACACCCCTAGAAGAGCAGCACCATATACACCCCGCCAAAAACCCCATGTGTGCAGCCCCATATACACCCCGCCAATAACCCCGTGTGTATACCCCCCATATACACCCCGCCAATAACCCTATGTGTGTAGCCCCATATACATCCCGCTAACAACCCTGTGTGTACACCCCCCATGTACACCTCACTGAGGAGCAACCCCGTGTACACCCCCCATAGTATAAGGTGCAGTCTGTGAGGTTGTGTATAGTATAAGGTGCAGTCTGTGAGGTTGTGTATAGTATAAGGTGCAGTCTGTGAGGTTGTGTATAGTATAAGGTACAGTCTGTGAGGTTGTGTATAGTATAAGGTGCAGTCTTTGAGGTTGTGTATAGTATAAGGTGCAGTCTGTGAGATTGTGTATAGTATAAGGTGCAGTCTCAGGTTGTGTATAGTATAAGGTGCAATCTATGAGGTTGGGTATAGTATAAGGTGCAGTCTGTGAGGTTGTGTATAGTATAAGGTGCAGTCTGTCATGTTGGGTATAGTATAAGGTGCAGTCTGTCAGGTTGGGTATAGTATAAGGTGCAGTCTGTCAGGTTGGGTATAGTATAAGGTGCAGTCTGTCAGGTTGGGTATAGTATAAGGTGCAGTCTGTCAGGTTGGGTATAGTATAAGGTGCAGTCTGTCAGGTTGGGTATAGTATAAGGTGCAGTCTGTCAGGTTGTGTATAGTATAAGGTGCAGTCTGTCAGGTTGGGTATAGTATAAGGTGCAGTCTGTCAGGTTGGGTATAGTATAAGGTGCAGTCTGTCAGGTTGGGTATAGTATAAGGTGCAGTCTGTCAGGTTGGGTATAGTATAAGGTGCAGTCTGTCAGGTTGGGTATAGTATAAGGTGCAGTCTGTCAGGTTGGGTATAGTATAAGGTGCAGTCTGTCAGGTTGGGTATAGTATAAGGTGCAGTCTGTCAGGTTGGGTATAGTATAAGGTGCAGTCTGTCAGGTTGGGTATAGTATAAGGTGCAGTCTGTCAGGTTGGGTATAGTATAAGGTGCAGTCTGTCAGGTTGGGTATAGTATAAGGTGCAGTCTGTCAGGTTGGGTATAGTATAAGGTGCAGTCTGTCAGGTTGGGTATAGTATAAGGTGCAGTCTGTCAGGTTGGGTATAGTATAAGGTGCAGTCTGTCAGGTTGGGTATAGTATAAGGTGCAGTCTGTCAGGTTGGGTATAGTATAAGGTGCAGTCTGTCAGGTTGGGTATAGTATAAGGTGCAGTCTGTCAGGTTGGGTATAGTATAAGGTGCAGTCTGTCAGGTTGGGTATAGTATAAGGTGCAGTCTCAGGTTGGGTATAGTATAAGGTGCAGTCTGTCAGGTTGGGTATAGTATAAGGTGCAGTCTGTCAGGTTGGGTATAGTATAAGGTGCAGTCTGTCAGGTTGGGTATAGTATAAGGTGCAGTCTGTCAGGTTGGGTATAGTATAAGGTGCAGTCTGTCAGGTTGGGTATAGTATAAGGTGCAGTCTGTCAGGTTGTGTATAGTATAAGGTGCAGTCTGTCAGGTTGGGTATAGTATAAGGTGCAGTCTGTCAGGTTGGGTATAGTATAAGGTGCAGTCTGTGAGGGTGTGTATAGTATAAGGTGCAGTCTCAGGTTGGGTATAGTATAAGGTGCAGTCTGTCAGGTTGGGTATAGTATAAGGTGCAGTCTGTCAGGTTGGGTATAGTATAAGGTGCAGTCTGTCAGGTTGGGTATAGTATAAGGTGCAGTCTGTCAGGTTGGGTATAGTATAAGGTGCAGTCTGTCAGGTTGGGTATAGTATAAGGTGCAGTCTGTCAGGTTGGGTATAGTATAAGGTGCAGTCTGTCAGGTTGGGTATAGTATAAGGTGCAGTCTGTCAGGTTGGGTATAGTATAAGGTGCAGTCTGTCAGGTTAGTATAGTATAAGGTGCAGTCTGTCAGGTTGTGTATAGTATAAGGTGCAGTCTGTCAGGTTGGGTATAGTATAAGGTGCAGTCTGTCAGGTTGGGTATAGTATAAGGTGCAGTCTCTCAGGTTGGGTATAGTATAAGGTGCAGTCTCAGGTTGGGTATAGTATAAGGTGCAGTCTGTCAGGTTGGGTATAGTATAAGGTGCAGTCTGTCAGGTTGTGTATAGTATAAGGTGCAGTCTGTCAGGTTGGGTATAGTATAAGGTGCAGTCTGTCAGGTTGGGTATAGTATAAGGTGCAGTCTGTGAGGGTGTGTATAGTATAAGGTGCAGTCTCAGGTTGGGTATAGTATAAGGTGCAGTCTCAGAGACTGATCTGTATTGCTTCTCTTTGCAGCCCAGGACAGAGTGCTGAAGAAGACGGACCATGTGATAGAATCCATATCTGTTCAGGTGACGATTGTAGGGGATACGAAGAATGATAAACCCCATCCCAGCCGACAAACCTCCAAGACATCAGAGAGTGAGGATCTGTACAGAGAACACGCGGAGAGGAAAGATTACAGAGACATGGGGCGTCCTAAACTTCCCGAAGACCATGGCCGGTCCAGCCCACCCCCGGCCGACCTCAGGATGGATTATCCCAGCAGCGCTGCAGGGGCAGAGGATCAGCGCTCTCACCTACCAGAGGTAATGAGAGGCGAGAACTAGGGGGCGGCTGTGTCAGGGCCCCAGGTAATAGCTGCAGGATATAAGTTATTACTAGATACACATTTGCCCTTTGCCTTCATATATATATGGAGGTGCCACAGAAGATATGCACCATATGATCACTGTGCCACAACGTGACAGCTCTATAGTTACAGACTAACATTTACATCAGAAGAAGAAGTGCTCAGCTGTACTCTTCACTCCCTGGCTTGGTGCTCAGTCTGTCTTATTGCAGGAGATGGGCTCTATAATCTTATAATGGAGTCAATCTCCTTTAATGAGTTAAAAGGAGCATTGAGCTGCGGATGAAGCGTCCGTCGATTGATGCGGATCTCGGAGACCCTGACCAATCAAAACTTTTTTTTTTTACATGTCTCCATAACATGTAACACTGTCCAGACTCTGCAGGGGGTCGTCCCTACATCTGTACACTTCAGTGGTTAGGCCTGTTTAAAGGGGTAGTTCACCCAAAATTTTTTCTTTCAAATCAACTGCTGCCATGAAGTGCCAGAGATTTGTAATTTACTTCTATTAAAAAATCTCAAGCCTTCCAGTACTTATCAGCTGCTGTATGCCCAACAGGAAGTTGTATTATTTCCAGTCTGGAGAGCAGGAGGGGTTTTCTATGGGGATTTGCTCCTGCTTTGGACAGTTCCTGACATGGACAGAGGAGGCAACAGAGAGCACTGTCAGACAGGAAAGAAAACACCACTTCCTGCTGGACACACAGCAGCTGATAAGTACTGGAAGACTTAAGATTTTTTAATAGAAGTGAATTACAAATCTCTGGCACTTCATGGCACCAGTTGATTTGAAAGAAAAAAAATTTTGGTGGACTACCCCTTTAAGGAGTTATAGAGATAATGTAAGACCCATACTGTACGTAAGTCCTATAGAATAATGAATGTCCAAAGTATAGTATAGGCCCATAGTATAATAAAAGCCTAGATCCGACATGAAGATAGAGGAGCGGCTGCACATCACACCCATGGCTGATACTAATGCTGCTAAGCCTATTTTAAAAAACCAACTTCAGGATGTTGGAATATGAATTGATCAAGCCATATCGCCCCGTGTACCAACGTGCAGGTCTCCTGGCTCACACGGGTCCCTACGCTAACTCCACACTGTGTCGGTCAGTGACCGCCAACCCCGCAAAGCGTGCACATGCAGGGAAGGGAGGCCATGGAGTGGCCCTGCAACCCCCATGTCACAGGACCAAACCCAAAGTGCCTCCCCAAAAAGTCCCAGCCAGCACCACCGGCGAGGAAGGCCGCCCCCAAACAACACAAGCATGGACATGGTATTACACTCACCAAAAACTGCTGCAGACAGAATGGGAAAAACATGGAGGTACTGTCGTGTGAGCACAGGTATATGCTCTCATATCCTGTGACAATGGGGTTGCAGGGCCATTCCGTGGCCCCCCTTCTCTGCTTGAGCACGCTTTGCGGGGATTGTGGTCGCTGACCGCCACAGTAATGTTTTTTGGTTAGGGACTCGTGTGTATCAGAAGACCTGCACGTGGTACATGAGGCAATATGGTTTGGCCAAATTATATACTAACTTCTGATGTTGGTTTTAAATGTAGCTGAATAAGCTTTCGTGTCAGCCATGGGTGCGATGTGCAGCCATTTCTGTCTTTTTGGCTTGTGCATATTTTATGTATTCTGTCCCTTTTTTCATTGTGGCTAGCACTCGTGCTTTGTAAGACCCATGTGATCCAAATTAGCAGGAAGCACCTGTGTACATAAGGGGAGGATCTCCTAGTATTCTCCCATTCTACCTGCAGAGGAATGGAGAGAGGTAAGAGCTTGTTCACACTTGTGTTGCTTGGCGTCCACTTTTTCCGCCGGTGGCGCCTGCGGGGTTTGGGGGGGCCCTTTAGGGTCTGGTCCTGTGACAATGGGGTTGCAGGGCCATTCCGTGGCCCCCCTTCTCTGCTTGATTGTGGTCGCTGACCGCCACAGTAATGTTTTTTGGTTAGGGACTCATGTTATATCAAATTATATACTAACTTCTGATGTTGGTTTTAAATGTAGCTGAATAAGCTTTCGTGTCAGCCATGGGTGCGATGTGCAGCCATTTCTGTCTTTTTGGCTTGTGCATAATAAAAGCCTATAGAATAGTAAAGGGGCTCTCTCATTGCCGCCTCTATCCATACATGCATGTTCTATCCATACCTTGGTCATCTGACCACTATCCCCCCACCGCAACTTTCTCATATACAGGAGGAGCATTACTACAAACTCTACAACAAGCGCCTAAAAGACGCGGATCACAACTTAAAAAACATAACATACAACAAAAATAAGTGCATACACATCTATGGTTTGACATTGGAATAACTAAGAGCGGGCTGACACCCAAACCAGTAAGGAGCGGGAAATCGGGAAGGGGGGGTGGTGGTAAAAGTAAAGGAGGAGGAAGGAGGGAAAGAAAAAGGAGAAAAAAGAGGGAGGGGAAAAGGACATAAAAAGAAACCTACCAACTCAATAGAGTTTTGTATTTATCTGTATCTGTGAATTGGTCCCAATAGAAGTAGGTTTGGAAAAAAGCTAGAGGGGCGATCTTACAACTGGGCCGTGAGGTCTTCCATGTGCTTGTAACCTTACGTATCCACATACAAACTCTGGCTTTCATTGCCGTATCCCACTGGTATGGCCCCCGATCATTGTCTTTTAAACATGTTTAAAAATCATTGGTTGCCGGCTCTGCTTCGTGTGATAGGAGGTGCACAGCCGAAAAACGTGTAAAGAAAATAAGAAAGTTATACCTGTCCACGCTCCCCAGTGTCTATTGAAAAAAATTCATGTCTACTAGTACTTATCAGCTGCTGTATGTCCTGCAGTAAGTGGTGTTTTCTTTCCACTCTGACAGTGTTCTCTGCTGCCACCTCTGTCCATGTCAGGAACTGTCCAGAGCAGCAGAAAATCCCCATAGAAACCTCTCCTGCCCTCCAGTCTGGAGAGAATACACCACTTCATGCAGGACATACAGCAGCTGATAAGTACTGAAAGACTGAAAATTTTTAATAGAAGTAAATTACAAATCTCTGGAACTTTTTGGCACCAGTAGTTTTAAAATATTTTTTTTTTTTGCAAAGGCTGCACAGACATTGCTATATATATATATATATATATATATATATATATACACACACACCTTTCTTCACAACCATCGAGCAGTGTAATAGGCTCAGTAAGCCATTAGGCGCTCGCTTACGTTTAATGTCAGGCTGTCTAATACGGCCCCTATTCACTCTGGACAGTATCTCAGGCTCTAATCCGGATTCATTCTCCCTGTAGCCGGCCTCTTTACTGCTCATGTTGGGACCACAGCACACTGTTATATGGCTGCACCTTAACCTTACCTTTAGACTGTGGTCAATGCTTCACTCACCTCAGTGGCCACCATCGAAGGCATCAGGACTCTTTAAGCGACACCTCCTCCTGTACAGGAACAGTATTCCTGGTGTCCTCAGGTAACACTGCAGGTAACACCTCCTCAGCTCACCTCTGTTCTCCAGGCAGTGTCCAGACTATATGGGGACTGAATGTTGTAGAATATGGACATAAACAGTACTTTTTATCAGTACTTTGGTGTGTGGGTCAGTAGATTTTACTTCTCACCACCACATAGGGGGATGAGGATTGCTTTCAGCCTCCCCAGTAATAATCCACACCAGACACCACACCGAGGGGGAAGGGTCTGCGGTATTCTTCAGGGGAAGATTCATCTCACTTCTGTTTCTTTACTGTTACCTTCCAGATCTTTGGTGAAACAACAACAATATTGGGAAGAGACTTGATCAATAAGGAGATCTTACAGGAAATCAAGCAGAAGTTCACGTCCCTGAAAATACGTGAGGATACCGGCAACGTCACAGTCAGTGGTAGCTATACAGCAATAGAAGAGTTGTATCGTTTCCTCCAGAAGAAGCTCGGGGGTGGAGCAAGGAGGTCAGTCCGGGATGAGGAGCCTGGGGAAGACCCGGAGGACTGCATGAATCTTCAGACAGATCTATACAATTACATTGCTGACATTTACAAAGAGGATCTGGCCAGGATCAGGAATCGATATAATGTGGAGGTGACAGAGGTGAAGAAATCCAAGGGCACCACTTATATTAGGCTGAACCCTCTGGGACCGGACGCCTCAGTGGATTGGGCAATGCAAACCTTTATAGATAAGGTCCAGGCTGTAACCAAGGACTGGAAGCAGAAGGAAGCCCCGAGATCAGCCATGAAAGGTTCACTAGAAGACACCAAACGCTACATGAAGGAACATCACAAGACCGTAGTCATCGTAGATGGAGATCGCCTCATTCTTCGAGGACCTGAGCGGGAATTGAGCCAGGCACTAGAAGCTTTACAGAGAGGAGAAGGCAAATCTGATCTCCCTCACAGAATCGTGACCATCTCACCAATGGCCAAGAGGAGCGAGGTGTTAGTAGACACCAGGCACATGGACATCTTGAAGAGACTGAAGTGTAGAGAGATGAAGGCGCTCCAGCAGAAGTTCAGGGTAAGGATGGATGAAGAAAGCAAAGGCGGTAATGTGAATGTCACATTCAAAGCTGTGAACGGGGCCCCCGATCTGGGAGCCCACGCCTGTCATTGCTTCACCAACCTCCTACAGAGCACCATCATGAATCTTCAGAGAAGGACAATCAGTGGGAACCTGGAAATTAACAAAAACAGACTCTCTCAGTTCACTACAAAGCTGCAGGAGGGTGGTATAGATGTTATTCTGGAGCATGACAAGGGCTCTCTTATCCTCGTTGCTTCTCCACTCCTTGTGGACTTCGCAGAAGAGAGGCTACGGCAGTTTTTGAAGATGCAAGACGCCGGAAAAGCTACCGCCTCTGGAGGTGACGCGATGGAGCCAATGGACACTGGGAATCCGGCTGACACACAGAAGAATGCAGAAGAGGAGCCTTGTCCTATCTGTCTGGACAAGATAAATAACAAGAAAGTTCTGCCGTGTAAACATGAATTCTGTGATACTTGTTTTCAGAAATGTTCAGAAATGAAGCAAGTCTGCCCGGTGTGTTCTGTGCCTTATGGTGTTGTCATAGGGAACCAGCCTGATGGGACTATGACACATAACAAAGTCAGCTTTAGTCTGCCAGGATATCCTGGATGTGGAACTATACAAATCCATTATAACATTCCAGGAGGTACTCAGCAGGTGAGTGCAGGGGATATGTGGCTAAGGAATCATGTAGTTCAGTCAATGATGCCATATTCTAATAATATGGCATCCATGTGAAAACCCCTCGATTATTCTTTTAGTCCCTTTAAAGTCATGGTCAGACTTTTTGGACCTCTTTCAATTTACAGTGTAAATTACAGTGTTGGGGGGGGGTTGGGGGGCTTATTTGGTTCTCCCACATTCCCTCCCCACATGAAAAGTTATGTAGATTCATAACAGACATTGGTAGCCAATTGAAGCTCCTTACCTCACTTTTCCCGGTCCCGCTGGCCCCCAGAAGTAGCTTACTTCTGGGTTCGGGCAGGACCATGTTACAGCCTCAGGCACCATCTTGGGTCAGGACATGGGGCAGACTACGTACCGATCCGGGCGTTCCTTGGGCGTTCCTCTGAGCTCCCGGGCACTCCCTCCTTGCTTTGGCACCCCTTTCTTACCTCCCTAAGCTCTGCTATTGGTTACCCTGCTGCTCTATCTACAGCATTGCCACTACTATTAGAACTGCAAGTCCCAGGGCACCCAATGGCCATACATTGGACTGACATGTATATGACCATTGGGTGCGCTGGGGCTTGCAGTTCTAATAGTAGTGACATTCCTGTAGACAGAGCAGCAGGGTGAAGTAGGAAGCAATAGCACAGCTTAGACTAGGGTATAGGAGGCATGCCAAAGCAGGGAGGGAGTGCCCGGGAGCTCAGAGGAACGCCCCAGATCGTACGTAGTTGGCCCTACGTCCCAACCCAAGATGGCGCCCAGAGCTGTAACATGGTCCTGCCCGAACTCAGAAGTAAGTCACTTCTGGTAGCCAGCGGGTCCGGGAAAAGTGGGGTAAGGAGCTTCAATTGGCTACCAATGTGTGTTATGAATCTACATAACTTTTCATGTGGGGAGGGAATGGGGGAGAACCTTTTTCGCCACACTACTCCTTTAAAACCAGCATCTCACACCCTGGTCTTAAAGTGACACTGTCACCCCCTTTTTGCATTATGACTTAGGTGTAACTTATTTTATATCATACGTCATGATGCTTGTTTCAGTTAAAACTGATCTTTTATCATCTGTGGATTGTGCTAGGTGGGCGGGTCTTAGCAAAGCGCCACTTAGCCCTGCCCACAACGTAACCGTTGTCCCCGTGGCATCATTACCGCATAGGCCCCGCCCCCTTCGCGCCCATTGTATGGGCCAACGCACAGGGGGTGGGGCCTAGACCTTTAGTCCGGCCTGTTCCAATGGCCGTCAAGGGCGGGGCCCATGCATTGATGACATCACTGGGGCAAGACCAACAGTAGTGTTGTGGGTGTGGCTAAGTGGCGCATGGCCGTGAAGCCCCGTCCAGATAGCACAGTCCACAGGCGATAAAAGATCACTTTTTACTGGAACAAGCACCATGACGTATGATATAAGATAAGTTATGAAAACTGCTAAATTTACCCTTTACATCTGTGTAGAGAAGTCAGAATGCAAAAAGGGGGGACAGTGTCACTTCAAGTAAACCCCAGCAATGTAAGATTGTGCACGGCTTTTGATGAATCCCAGGAGATCTGAGGCTGCCTTGTGCCCTTGGAGGGGTTACGTCTTCTAGCTGTAATTTCCCCACTAAGTGTCTGCAATATAGTAAAACACAATAGGAATGAATAGGGACTTCTGAAAATTGTTCCACATGTGGTGGAGAAATTCTGTAGAGTTTCAGCCCCACCATGCTACATTTCTTATTCTTCTTGATTTAACATCTGCAGCAAAATCAGCATCTAAATCCCATGTAAGTGTGGCCAATGCTTGTACCCTGAAGCCTTCCTGCAGACATTTCACCATCATGTTTTCTATCATTACTTGTTACCCCGCAGCTCTGGTAACTCTGTGTTGTTTTATTATTTATTGTATTTAGAAAAACCATCCCAACCCCGGAAAGCGGTTCTCTGGCACTTTTCGCACAGCGTATTTACCAGATAACACGGAAGGCAGGGACGTTCTGCATCTGCTAAAGAAAGCGTTTGATCAGAAGCTGATCTTCACCGTGGGCGATTCTCACACCACACACGCCAGCGACACTGTGACCTGGAACGATATTCATCATAAAACCACAACGCATGGAGGCACAACAGGGTAAGAGGGAGATTTATTCTATAGATGAATAGTGGAGGTTGTTGTACCAGGGTAAGACGAGACAGGTGTCACATGTATTCTACTACATGAATAGTGGGGGTTGTGATAAGGCTGGGTTCACACTATAATTTTTTCCATACATCCTAACAGGGCTTAGACCCGCCTCCCTTTTGATGATGTCATTGCCACAAAAAGGCTTCCTGGGGTCAACAGTCACTAAGTAAGAATGAGTTTACTTCACTTCCTGGTGGGAGGTTGAGGGGGGAAAGATAGGGAAGGGGGACAGATAGGTGATTGAAGCATATTACAAACATATATATCATTGTAATGTGTTTCAAATACTGGGAAAAAGCTTTTCGCTGGAGTACATATATAACAATTAACGTAGTGTGAACCCAGCCTAAGAGAGGTTGAGTTTACTGGTCGTTTTCATTGCGGATGTCACCTGTGGATTCTCTATCCAGCACAATGTGCTCCCTGTGCATACACTGCAGAAAAACCCACAGGAGAGAGAGACACTCAGCCGTACATCCTGAGGAAGCCCTGTGAGGAGAAACTCACCTACATATCCTCCATCTATAGGAGGTGCATCTACTTCCAGATTTATATTGCTGTGTTGGGTATGGCTATAAATCTTGTAGATGCAGGCACAGGCACAGACAGGTGAGCGACATCTACGCGCTCAGGAGCATGCAGCGGTTGATGATGATCAGAAGCCACCATGCCCCAGATTACTGCCCCATGTGCATTTGATCCTCTCAGGGGCCAAGGACGGTATTTCCCATTTGCCGTCAGGACTGTCCTTGTTTTTGAAGCGTTGGACGTCACAGATGCTGTGGGTCAGATTCTCCACTGTACATGTTGGTGATCTCTGTATGTTTCTCTTACAGGTATGGGTATCCGGACCCCGATTATCTGAAGCGAGTCCGAGAAGAGCTGAAAGCCAAAGGAATCAAGTGACGTGATTTAGGGGTCTCCCGTCCATGAGACATCTCCTCTGATCATTTACATTAGAATATATAGCGTCAGTCGGATCTGCACCGGATCTGGCAGTCACATCCACTAATAGAGTCCTGGACTTTGATAATGTGCTGTGATTGTTACTATAATAAAGTTTCCTCTGACTGTATTGTCTCTATGTATGCGTTATAAGCTGTGACACTACAGCAACAATAAGGCTATGTTCACATGTAAATATCCTACAAAAGGGCTACAACACCAATATAATCCAAATACAATGC
This sequence comes from Dendropsophus ebraccatus, assembly GCF_027789765.1. Classification (NCBI taxonomy): domain Eukaryota; kingdom Metazoa; phylum Chordata; class Amphibia; order Anura; family Hylidae; genus Dendropsophus; species Dendropsophus ebraccatus. The sequence continues at coordinate 9,322,328 of NC_091462.1, read as the reverse complement.
TTTATTCTGTAATTAAATAAATGATAAAAATTAGACAGAACGGAGTAAAAATAATTCTTCACACAGGACCAAATATCACAGCAACATCATTGTAACTTAAAGAGGACCTGTGACCCCCTGTGCTGGGGCAGAGCCCTGCCGTACACCCCACCCCCACCCCCCCTAGAGACCCTTATAAAGGTGACAGGTTCCCTTTAAGAGGGTACATATACAGGACAGATGCCAAATCAAAAACCACAATGGGTGGAATACATAAAGACTTCAGTGTCTATTGCACTGCCCCTGCCAAAGTGCTAACTAACCTCCATATACCACTACAATCCTAAAGTGCCAGAATAATATAACATATGTAAGAAGGATTGGGGAGTATCTGCTGTAATATTACATGTCAGGCTGTGTGTAGATTTGGCATCTGTCCTGTATATGTACCCTCTTAAGTTACAATGATGTTGCTGTGATATTTGGTCCTGTGTGAAGAATAATTTTTACTCCGTTCTGTCTCATTTTTATCATGTATTTAATTATTGAATAAAGCATTGTGTTTGGATTATATTGGTGTTGTAGCCCTTTTGTAGGATATTTAAGGTTTAGCCCGGGCAGGCTTGTGGTGGTATAGGAATATAATATGCTCACATGTAGCGTATATGTTGCGGGTTTCTTTCGATAAACAGCAAAAATCCATCACTGCACATACTGTGCCCTATAATTATAATATACACTGTATCTCCTGATATCGACCCTATAAAGCGGTATTCCAGTATCAGAAAATTGTATTTAAAGTAAATGAACCACTTAGGCTAGTTACAGTACATATTAACCAAAATCACATACATTGATGGCTACCTCAACATAGCCAAACTAAACCAAAGAAAAACCAGATTGAGTAATGTAGCAATAATTTTATTTCAAACAATATTTAAAATACAAAAAAATCAAAAAATAAATCATAAAATATAATTTTTTTTTATTTTTTTGTATTTTAAATATTGTTTGAAATAAAATTATTGCTACATTACTCAATCTGGTTTTTCTTTGGTTTAGTTACAGTACATAGTCAAGTGTCACAACGGGATGTGCGCCACTGCGCCCCATTTTTTCATCAGCCGTCCCGCTAGGAGGTGAGGCCCGGGAAGAGCACTTCAAAGCTATCTCTTCCCCAGCCCCAATGACGTGTGCCTCCTCTTCTCCTCCCACCTCCAGTCTATTTCTAGCCCGGCCTGTCAGTGCGGCCCCATCTCGGGGAGTGGCGTATAAGTCTACCCCACTCTGATGATGATGCCACTGGAACATTTTCTCCTGTCTGAACATTGCACAGGTGCCTTAACGATCCAGCCCATGTTCAGTATTCACACGGCTGAGGAATAGGAGACAATCTGCCTGAAGCATTCCTAATGATAAAGAGGGCGGGGAGGAGGGACAGATGCATACACACTCTAGGCCACAGCCGTTTGGCGCAGGGCTGCAAATTTAATTAAAAGTTGTTTTTTAGGAGAATAACTGCATCACCTGCCGAACGGACCGCAGGACAGATCTTGGATTAAAAGCAGCTATCCGAAGGTACAAGTGGTTTATGGGAGCAGAGTGTGGGTACAGAGTTGCTTTAATGTGACCTTCAGTGCACATTGAACGTCCAACTGTTCTGTGGTTCAGTGCTTTTTGCACAACTTGCTGTTCCCTAACAAGGAGCTTAATAGCAACATTCACAACAGGTGTTTGATTCATGAATCGCCCAATAAATTTCCCGGTTCAATTAGAATTGGTATTTTAACCATCGTCCTCATTGTACTGTTCACATTTTGACATCACGAGACCAAGATGACATTTAACAAATGATCAACAGGACCTCACCATTGCCAGACTGAGTAAGGAACAGCACAATGTGAATTGAATCTACGATGAGGCCAGGTTCACACGCTGTATTTTTGCAATAATGTACACACTACGGTCAGGGCTGTATTTACCACTAGGCACCCGTGGTCCGGTGCCTTGGGCAGCACCAGGAGCGGGGGGAAGAAAACAACTTTTTTTTTTTGGTCTCCCACCTCCTGTTCAGACTTGCCGGTAAATCTGGTGTCTTTTCAAAAGGGGGGTGGGGGTTTGGGGTATGGTGGTATTGGTCAGGCCTGGTGTGGCGGTGTTAAATATTACGCCTGTAGCTATCACCTACCAATCTACCAATTCTGTGGTGAAATTTGTTGATGTTTTAAGCAGTTAAAAACCATGAAAACGTGATTCAGACAATAATTCTACATGTAGAGAAATCCATATGGCTGAAACCACGCTCCCATTTCTTCATGATGCTACCTGGTGCGTGAAGATGGGGCGTCTTCGGGTTTAGTGCCTAGGGCAGCAGCCGCTATTAATACGGCCCTGACTACGGTTGGTGTTCTCTGCGGACGCACAAAATAATTCTCAGGTCTGTCTTGTGCAGCCGCAGTTCAGTGAATAGCGGCCAAACAAAATAGCTTGTGCTCACATTGTAAAGTGCGGCTCCCAGCTATACTTTACCCTGTGGTCTATGGCAAAATTGGAGTGTGGGCATTCCTGAATGTGCCCGCATTTCACTTAAAATGAAGTGATGTTCATCCGGTGGATACTGCAGTATCGGCTGAGTGAACATGTCAAACACCGGCCGCTGTTCTTACAGCGTCTGAACATGGCCTGAAGCTGCTTCAGACTTATAGTGATAGATTACATCAACCATTCAGAAGCTTTGACGAATTCATCAAGAATTCAGGACAAAATACAGCAGCCTGGTGCACTGTTTTGTCCGGTACAATGCTAGAAACCATGGTGGAAATCTGATCCACCCGGTATAATTCAACAGGCTTCATATCCGTCATTTATCCAAACCAGCTCCACTGCAAGTTTGTTGTTCTGTTCCTGTCATTGAGCAGAATAATGGAAATAACAACAACAAAAAAATACTCAGGGCCCTTTTAGACAGGTGCCAGTGTTGGTGATCGGTGCTTGTTTACAGAGTCTTCATAAGGCTCCGTCATGTGGTCAGGAAGAGCTGTGTCCCTATAGGTGGGCAGGAGGAGCTGTGTCCCTATAGGTGGACAGGAGGAGCTGTGTCCCTATAGGTGGGCAGGAGGGGCTGTGTCCCTATAGGTGGGCAGGAAAAGCTGTGTCCCTATAGGTGGGCAGGAGGGGTTGTGTCCCTATAGGTGGGCAGGAGGAGCTGTGTCCCTATAGGTGGGCAGGGGGAGCTGTGTCCCTATAGGTGGGCAGGAGGAGCTGTGTCCCTATAGGTGGGCAGGAGGAGCTGTGTCCCTATAGGTGGGCAGGAGGGGTTGTGTCCCTATAGGTGGGCAGGAGGGGCTGTGTCCCTATAGGTGGGCAGGAGGAGCTGTGTTCCTATAGGTGGGCAGGAGGAGCTGTGTCCCTATAGGTGGCAGGAGGAGCTGTGTCCCTATAGGTGGCAGGAGGAGCTGTGTCCCTATAGGTGGGCAGGAGGAGCTGTGTCCCTATAGGTGGGCAGGAGGGGCTGTTTCCCTATAGGTGGGCAGGAGAGGCTGTTTCCCTATAGGTGGGCAGGAGGGGCTGTGTCCCTATAGGTGGGCAGGAGGAGCTGTGTTCCTATAGGTGGGCAGGAGAAGCTGTGTCCCTATAGGTGGGCAGGAGAGGCTGTGTCCCTATAGGTGGGCAGGGGGAGCTGTGTCCCTATAGGTGGGCAGGGGGGTCTGTGTCCCTATAGGTGGGCAGGAGGGGATGTGTCCCTATAGGTGGGCAGGAGGGGCTGTGTCCCTATAGGTGGGCAGGAGGGGCTGTGTCCCTATAGGTGGGCAGGAGGGGCTGTGTCCCTATAGGTGGGCAGGAGGGGCTGTGTCCCTATAGGTGGGCAGGAGGGGCTGTGTCTGTATCCCTATAGGTGGGCAGGAGGAGCTGTGTCCCTATAGGTGGGCAGGAGGGGCTGTGTCTGTATCCCTATAGGTGGGCAGGAGGAGCTGTGTCCCTATAGGTGGGCAGGGGGGCTGTGTCTGTATCCCTATAGGTGGGCAGGAGGGGCTGTGTCTGTATCCCTATAGGTGGGCAGGAGGAGCTGTGTCTGTATCCCTATAGGTGGGCAGGAGGGGCTGTGTCTGTATCCCTATAGGTAGGCAGGAGGAACTGTGTCCAGGTGATGTGTAGGGGAATAGTTGGGCCAGAAAACAGATGACCATTTGCCAGTTGGCCACTCCAGGTCCGCCTTTGGCAGTTATTTGTGAAACACTCCTAAATTTTGCATAACTTTAGAGAAAGTTACATTACAGTGCTCTCTGCTGCCACCTCTGTCCATGTCAGGAACTGTCCAGAGCAGGAGAGGTTTTCTATGGGGATTTTCTGCTGCTCTGGACAGTTCCTGACATGGACAGAGGTGGCAGCAGAGAGCACTGTGTCAGACTGGAGAGAATACACCACTTCCTGCATGACATCCAGCAGCTGATTCGTACTGGAAGACTAGAGATTTTTTTTAAATAGAAGTCATTTACAGATTTGTATAACTTTCTGACACCAGACTAGGCCTTTAAACTCTGAGGAATCATGCAGCATCTGCAATGGGGGTCACCTGCACCCTTATTCTGCTATGTGAGGCCGCTGTGCTTGTTGGCACTGTATTGTAATAAAACCGAGCAGATTTCTGTGTGGAGGTGATTGCCACATCTCCTTCCTATTACTGCATTACATTAGCTAATAATTTACTATCTGCTCTCTTTTTGTTGGCGTCGTTTGCTAAACGTCCTTTTACTTTTTGAAGGTATCAGAGGGCTTAAAGGGGTACTCCGGTGGGCGGGCTATTTTGGGATCTCGCCGGGGATGAGGTGGCTGAGGCAAAAGACGTCCACTCACCTCCCCGGTTTCAGCGCCGGGTCCCGCATCGCGGCGCGCTTCGGTCCCCGGCCACTTCCTGGTGTCTGACGCGGGCTCGAGATGTGACATCTCAAGTCCGCTCAGATCCCGCCTCTGTCACTGACTGGCTGAGCGGAACTGAGACGTCATGTCTTGAGCCCGCGTCAGACACCAGGAAGCAGCCAGGAACCGGGGAGGTGAGTGGACGTCGTTTCACTCAGCCACCTCATCCCCGGCCAGATCCCAAAATAGCCCCCCCGCGGCCTGCCGGAGTACCCCTTTAAAGGTTTAATTGCGACTTTTCGTGAAAATTGATGATACATTTACAATTCAGAAGAACCCAAATCAAAGCAATCATGTAAGGAGGGCACTGAGCAACAAATTAAACACCTAATCCCCCCCCAGGGAAAAAAAACTTTATAAAGACATTTTGTTTACTGTATTTTAATTATTTGTGGGTGTTTTTGTGTTTAATTTTTTTATTTTTTTTTTCTGGAAAATCTCCTACATCACGATGGGTTTTCGGGTGATTTTTACTCAATCCTTATAGACAACATCTCAGACCCCCTTACAAAACTATACAATAATTATCTATCAGGGGATCTGGTGATTCCCCCCCCCAAAGTAACACTGCCCATATAATAGTATTACCAAAGCAAGGGAAGGACCCACTTCTGCCCAGCTCTTACAGGCCTATCTCGTTAATCAATGTAAACCTAAAAATAGCGGCAAAAATCATGGCGGACAGATTGTCATCTATCCTCCCCCGTCTGATATCTCCTGTACAGGTGGGATTCGTTAAGGGCAGGGCAGCAGTGGCCAATGTGAGGAAAGTTCTGTCCGTCCTTGACGAGGTTCACCTGCGCCCCAAGTCGCACCCGTCCCCAGCCATGTTGTCGGTAGATACTGAAAAAGCGTTCGACAACGTGAGCTGGGGATGGCTGCGGGCCGTACTAAGTAAGATGAAATTCCCTATAGCCTTCCATAACCTAATAGAAGCCATGTACCATAATCCTAGAGTAAGGGTATCTACCCCAGGCTTTCTTTCTGCCCCCTTCTCCCTGCAAAAAGGCACCCGACAGGGCTGTCCCCTGTCCCCTTTACTATTCAAACTTGCGATTGAACCTCTTTCCCGCCACCTGCAGTCTAACCACAGGGTAGAGGGCATTAAGGTGGGGGCGCAGGAGGTGAAGGTGGCCTTGTTCGCGGACGACCTCCTGATTTTCCTGGAGCGTCCGGAACGGGACCTACCTGAAGTATTCCGAGCCTTGGACCTATTTGGCCAGAGCTCGGGATACAAAGTAAATGTGGCAAAGAGCGAAGTGCTGGACCTCTCCACCTCCCCCTCGCCAGGGCTGAATCATCTACAGATCCCGGTCAAGGTCACCAGAACTTCCTATACGCTACCTTGGGATACACGTGGGCCACTCTCCTCACTCGCTATATTCCCTGAATTTTCCCCCCATCATACAAAAGATTACTCAGGAGCTACAGAGGTGGGTCTCCCTACCTATCCCTTTGGTAGCCAGATGTCATCTGTTAAAAATTATGTCCTTTGCCAAGCTGCTGTATCCTCTCCAAACTATACCATTGTTGTTGAGACACCAGGATGTGACAAAGCTGCAGCAAGCATTCACTAAATTTATCGGGGCAAACAAACGCCCGCGAATTGCCTACAAAAAATTGGTCCTTCCTAAGGACAAGGGTGGGCTCAGTATACCAGACATACGTTTTTATAACCTGGCGTGCCTTTTACGGCACAGCATAGACTGGCTAAGGGGCTCTGGGGGCTTTTCCAATGTCCTGCTGGAGACTGCGCTGGCTTCTCCGTGGTCTCTGGGGTCTATCCTGTACACTAAATTCACTCACTTACGCCCATGATAAAGGGCAGTGTGCTTTTCCCGGACACTATAGCAGCATGGAAACACGTTAGAACGCTGTTGAGACAATCATATCTAGCTAGCAGATACATGGACCTCTGGGGCCACGCGGAGTTCAGGTCAGGGAGAGAGAGTGGAGAGCCAAAGGTATCAGAACAGCGGGGGATCTCCTTCATCCATCCAAACCTCGTCTAATGGCATTTGATGAGCTTAAAGGGAACCTGTCACCACCTGTGGCGGGGTGACAGGCTCCCGACCCCCCGCTACAGCCCCCTATACTCACCTGATCCTGCCGGGTCCCTCTTCTGGATCCAACGCTCATAGAGAATGACAGAGCGCTGGACTCTCAGCCAAGAGATAAGAATAAGCCTTACTGTCTTAAATGGAAAGATAACCCTTGTTCTCTCCTTGGCTTTGTGTGTTGTTGTTAAAAATTTTTGTGGAAAAACTTAATAAAGATATATTAAAAAAAAAAAAAAAAAGAATTCACAACAGCCTTAGGGTCCTATTACACGGAGCAATTTTTAACGACTAACGATAAACGATTGCAAACGAAATTGTTTATCGTTAACCCGAAATTGTTCACCATATTACACACGACGATAATCGTTACTATGATCATTTACTCCTTCTGATCCCAGCAAAACAATGAAGAATGTGCAATTACACTGAACGATTAGTGAAAAAATACGGAACTTGAGCGAACGAATGTGGAATTACAGCGAACGATAAACGATAATTTTAGGTTCAGATCTAAATGAACGATCAACGATATACGAACGATTTTTCGATTGTTGCCTGCAATTACACAGAACGGTTATCGTTTAAATTCGATAGATATAACGATTTTTCGCACGGTCATCGTCCCGTGGTAATAGTGCCCTTAGGGAACTGTATGAGCCATTTAGATGGCTGCTATTCTAACAACTGGGTCAGGAGGCCAGGAGAGATGTGACCAGTGAATACAGACCATCTCTGTAGGTGCAGCACAGTGCACATAGGGGGGTACTTTGATGTCATTTAGGGGGTACAGGCCACGATACAATGAGAAATGGCCATGACGTGTGAGGATCTCTCTGCACTGGGCTATGAACAATATTTGCAGACTCCGGGAAATTCCCAGCAGGAGACGTCACAGGGTGCGGACGAAACTGCAAACACGGAGGAGAAAGCAACAGGCTGGAGGCACCGAGAACTCACACTGTAAGTATAGGAGATTACAGAAACACAGAAGGAGGACCGTACCCCTCAAACAGGAAGGGGGGCCAGGTCACATCCTGACAGATTCTCCTCATTTGGCTCATTGGGAAATGTAATGAACCATATAGATTATGGCTATGTTCACACAACGTACAGTGGTGCCTTGGATTACGAGCAAATCACTCTTAAACCAAAGCTAATTTTCCATAAGGAATCATTGAAATGCAGACAAATGGTTTCACACTCCAAAAATAATGATTTTTTAAAAATTCTGATTAACATGTAAAACAAACATTTAGAAAGCTGTATATGTCATAATATAAGTTACTGTAGACCAGGGGTGGGGAACCTTTTCCATGTCGAGGGCCGGTCGGGCCTTAATAAAATCATTCGAGGGCCGCACTCAATGTTATACCGTGCGCGGCAGTTAGTAGCGGGGGTTTGCAGCACCCGAACAAGGCAAAGTTATTGTTCCCCTAATGCCCCTGCTATTGTAGTTAACCCTCTGTGATGCCCCTTGTACCTGATTTGAATCCTTAGTGATGCCCCTGGTAGCCTAGTTAACCCCCCAGCCATGTCCCTGGTAGCCTAGTTAACCCCCCCAGTCATGTCCCTGGTAGCCTAGTTAACTCCTCAGTCATGTCCCTGGTAGCCTAGTTAACTCCTCAGTCATGTCCCTGGTAGCCTAGTTAACCCCCCCCAGTCATGTCCCTGGTAGCCTAGTTAACTCCTCAGTCATGTCCCTGGTAGCCTAGTTAACCCCCCCAGTCATGTCCCTGGTAGCCTAGTTAACTCCTCAGTCATGTCCCTGGTGGCCTAGTTAACCCCTCAGTCATGTCCCTGGTAGCCTAGTTAACTCCTCAGTCATGTCCCTGGTGGCCTAGTTAACCCCCCCAGTCATGTCCCTGGTAGCCTAGTTAACTCCTCAGTCATGTCCCTGGTGGCCTAGTTAACTTTTCAGTCATGTCCCTGGTGGCCTAGTTAACTCCTCAGTCATGTCCCTGGTAGCCTAGTTAACTCCTCAGTCATGTCCCTGGTAGCCTAGTTAACTCCTCAGTCATGTCCCTGGTAGCCTAGTTAACTCCTCAGTCATGTCCCTGGTAGCCTAGTTAACTCCTCAGTCATGTCCCTGGTAGCCTAGTTAACTCCTCAGTCATGTCCCTGGTAGCCTAGTTAACTCCTCAGTCATGTCCCTGGTGGCCTAGTTAACCCCCCCAGTCATGTCCCTGGTAGCCTAGTTAACTCCTCAGTCATGTCCCTGGTGGCCTAGTTAACTCCTCAGTCATGTCCCTGGTGGCCTAGTTAACTCCTCAGTCATGTCCCTGGTGGCCTAGTTAACTCCTCAGTCATGTCCCTGGTGGCCTAGTTAACCCCCCCAGTCATGTCCCTGGTAGCCTAGTTAACTCCTCAGTCATGTCCCTGGTGGCCTAGTTAACTCCTCAGTCATGTCCCTGGTGGCCTAGTTAACCCCCCCAGTCATGTCCCTGGTAGCCTAGTTAACCCCCCAGTCATGTCCCTGGTAGCCTAGTTAACATCCCAGTCATGTCCCTGGTGGCCTAGTTAACCCCCAGTGTCTGCCCCAAATGAAAAAAATAAACATCCCACTCACCTTTCCTCCGCTCCCACGCTGTCCAGGTCCTCTTCTCCCTCCTCTCTTCTGTGCCGGTCTTCTCCTGCAGGCGGCGCGCGATGAAATGAGGTCATCGCGCGCGGCCCGCAGGAGTCAGAAGACGTGCGCCGCTCTGCGCCGCGCTGGTGAGGCAGGAGCCGGCATACAACACATCTTCCTGTGTCTGTGCCAGCTCCTGCCTCACCAGCGCGGCGCACGTCACAGGAGGGCAGGAGTCAGAAGATGTGCACCGCTCTGAGGGGAAGGAGGCGGCACTCACAGCATCCTCCTGGCAGCTGTCACAGACACAGGAGGATGCCGTGTGTGTCGGCTCCTTCTCCTCCAGAGCGGCGCATGTCACAGGGGAGCCGCGGGCCACATTCGGAGGTGTCAGGGGCCGGATGCGGCCCGCGGGCCGGAGGTTCCCCACCCCTGCTGTAGAGTATAGCCAAGCAGCATGTGGAGTATAATGTATAGTAACTGCATAAGAATGTAAGAAAAAGCAGCAGTAGCGGAGTTCAACAGGCTAGAATAGAGAATCAGGGCTGCTGTCAGAGGTCTGTGTGGTCACATGACAGCAATGGGGAAGAGTGTGTTTAACATGGACCAATCAGGAAGTAAGAATCACAGAGCTGTGCAGGAGGATAGTGACAGAAACTTTTCTATACAGCAGTGTGAATGTCTGAGTGTCAGTGGAGCCAGATTATAGCAGCAGTGTGTATAGCTGAGTGTAAGTGCAGGCACATTATAGCAGCAGTGTGTATAGCTGAGTGTGAGTGCAGGCACATTATAGCAGCACTGTGTATAGCTGAGTGTGAGTGCAGGCACATTATAGCAGCAGTCTGTACAGCTGAGTGTAAGTGCAGGCACATTATAGCAGCAGTGTGTATAGCTGAGTATAAGTGCAGGCACATTATAGCAGCAGTGTGTATAGCTGAGTGTACGTGCAGGCACATTATAGCAGCAGTGTGTATAGCTTAGTGTAAGTGCAGGCACATTATAGCAGCAGTGTGTATAGCTGAGTGTAAGTGCAGACACATTATAGCTGCAGTGTGTATAGCTGAGTGTGAGTGCAGGCACATTATAGCAGCAGTCTGTACAGCTGAGTGTAAGTGCAGGCACATTATAGCAGCAGTGTATAGCTGAGTATAAGTGCAGGCACATTATAACAGCAGTGTGTATAGCTGAGTGTACGTGCAGGCACATTATAGCAGCAGTGTGTATAGCTGAGTATGAGTGCAGGCACATTATAGCAGCAGTGTGTATAGCTGAGTGTGAGTGCTGGCACATTATAGCAGCAGTGTGTATAGCTGAGTTTAAGTGCAGGCACATTATAGCAGCAGTGTGTATAGCTGAGTGAAAGTGCAGACACATTATAGCTGCAGTGTGTATAGCTGAGTGTGAGTGCAGGCACATTATAGCAGCAGTGTGTATAGCTGAGTGTAAGTGAGGGCACATTATAGCAGCAGTGTGTATAGCTGAGTGTAAGGGCAGGCACATTTTAGCAGCAGTGTGTATAGCTGAGTGTAAGTGCAGGCACATTATAGCAGGTATGGAGAGGATGGAAAACACAAGGGCTGATAGAGACTGCAGGGAGCATGAAGGAATGAGCAGCGCAGATGTGGGCACATACATGCAGCACTCTCTGTCCGGGGAGAGATGGGTTACAGCTATGGAGAGATTACTGCCACATTCTTGTCTCCTGATGTAAGCCCCAGCCTGAAGTGGATCTGCTATGATTTGGAAGGTGATGGAGACTTCCTGGATCAGAGTACAGTGCTGTAGACCATGCTTTACAGACCATGCCCCTCCCCCACTCCCCCTTTCACCCTGTACAGGGAGTTCTTAAACCAAAGAAATGCTCTTACACCAAGTTACAGTTTTGAAAAACTGCGAGCTCTTCGCAACATCGGACGTTGCATTTCCTTCTATGGAATCCTGGCCGGAGTGTATACACTCGGACATGTCAGTTTTGTGCTGCTGCTACTTATTGACTGGCGGCCGGACAAGACTGACAGAGCAGACAGTGTAAAGTGCAGCTGCGGCCGCACTTTACATTGTCGACTATGGTTAATTGGAATGCGGGCACACCTGAATGCACCCGTCTTCCAAATCAAAAGAAATGAAGGATGAACTTCACTGACAGCAGCCGTTCTATGGAAAGGCTGGGTCACAGAACGGCTGCTGTCTTACATAGTGTGAACCCGGCCTATAAGTGACACGTCTATAGCTCAGATACGGATTCTGAAAGATTTGCAGCTTTAGTGTTACCTGTAAAATGTTAATAACCTGCGCAGAATCCTTTTAAAGGGAATCAGTCAACTCTAATTCATGTTCCGAACTGCGGACACTGTTAGATCAAGAAGACACATGGTACCTTTCATATATCTGTCTGTGCATCCATCATGTGAAAAAATGCTTTTATTCTATACTTCAAAGGGGACTATTCCACGATTCGGCCGATTATCGCTCCATGGAATGTTAAATAGCGGTGCGCGGCCGGTGACCGATGATTTCCCAAACAGCATACTTTATGCATACATGCTGCAGGTCTTCTCCTGCGCTCCTTCTCTCCCTATCCCGCACGCAGCAGCAGCTTCGGAGCAGCCTGTCTGAGCTGACAGACCACTTAGCCAATCACTGGCCAGGACCGACGCAGCCAGTGATTGGCTGAGCAGTCTGTCAGCTCAGACAGGCCACTTTAAAGCTGCTGCTGCGTGCAGGAAGGAAGAAGGAGCGCAGGAGAAGCCTATTATTTAGAGAGTTGTGGACATAGATCAATCCAGGAATCAGGTCAGCATGTTACTTCTCACTGATTCCTCATTGGATCCAAGGATCAGTTCTGCTAGTGGGCCCCGGGTACCCCAGTCTGACACTGTCCGCTGGTATTTATCCTATAGATTAAGAAAAGTATTAAATATATAAACATGGTGTTAGCGAGTAGTGAAATATTCGACTTTCGAGAATTCGAATCGAATAGTCACCGAAATACTCAATCCCATTATAGTATATGGGAAAAAGATTTGCGGCACTTGGAAATCCAAATTCGACCACTTGGAGGTCACCAAGTCTCCCATGAAACCTCCCTAAACGATGCCAACACCTCCGGAATGACACTGGGACATCAGGGGGAGCACCCAACACCCCAAAATTGCAGTATAATGCCACTTTCTGCAGTTGCGAAAGAAAAATATTTGCGATCGCTTTGCGAACGTTTATGGCAATGTTCACGAATTTCCTTCGTATTTCTTGCGCAGCGTTACATACATGATTCCAATGTGCGTCCGCAGAGCGTCATGTTATTCATGCGTATCACGCGTCATGCTGTACCAACGTTACGGGAACAGTATATATCAAGTGCCCTTAGTGGGCTAAACCAGGGACACTATAAGTCGCTTGTACACACACGGTACTGGAATGAATACACCTGCTGCTGCTGCTGTTATATCATCTATTTCTTAGCACTGAGAAGTGCTTTGGATTCAGAGATGACTTTTTCGCTGTATTTTAGCCCTGAAAAGGACTTTTGGGTTCTGTAGTAATCCTGCCTAACCAAAACGCTACTGAAACCTCTCTCTCCCTGCTGCAAGATCTCTCCCTGGCTAGGTTGAAAGTGCATCTGCGGTCGAGAGGTGGAAGTCAAGTATTAAATATTCAAGGTCATGTGGTTCAGCCATCCAATGAGGGTAGACGCCGTTTTCGCGCTGCGTGCGTACTCCGAGGGTCCCTCACGGCCTCCCTGCATGGTGATTGGATTAAAAAAGTGCCAACTGCGATGGGAGGGCTTTCGAATGTTTCCCGCATATTCGTCACTCTATTCGATTGAAATCGGATCTTTCGAATACCGCAATATTCGATAGAATACCATCTCGATCGAATCATATTCGCTCATCTCTATTAGCGAGTGATCACGGTCATTCCTTCACCCTATAAAATCATGATATAATAAGTGCATAACCTTTGTTATTCTATTATATTGTCTTTTACTATAAATCGTGCCCTTTGACCTCTGACCCTAGCCTCCACTATAGTCACTCATGTTTATATGGACCTGATGAAGAGCTGACTGATCTCTTGAAATGCGTAGTCCAAATACAGAAGCTTACAAGCGCTTTCAATCCTTTTCTTTCTCTATTTTGCAGTCAGTGACAGTGTATTGCTCCTCTGCTGTGGATACAATGGAGGCTGAAGGTGACGCTTGGAATCATCTCTGATGATGATGGTGGTGGTTGACTTCGACACGTTGCACAGTGTTACCTAAAGTTGCAGTAAAGTCATTGGACAACCACGCTCTTTGTGTTGTGACCAAGCGTCGCGTTTGGACACGGTGTAACTATAGCAATCGTGTCTGAGCGGCAGCAATCTGCTAATTCTCACTATTTCAGCCACAGGCCCTGACCCTGGTTCTCTAACCCTGCGCCATTTGCTATCAGACTTTCCCCCGCAGGCCTGTGCAGGCTCTCGTGTCTCCATTAGTCAGCAGCTGATGGCAGAAAGATGGAAATAACCCAGAGGAGGAGGAGAAAGAAGTGCCAGCAGTAAATGAAAGTGAAACTTAGGGCCGTGTTGTTTTCCACACCCAGTATAGACGCATAGGAAGCAAACACTGACCCAGCAGCTACAGTATGAGCCTCTAGACAGTCCACAACATGGCCGACGGCTCCTACCAGTTCCCTGTGGCCCTTCAGTGGGATGAGGGCCCCGACAGCCTGAAAAAGATAAAGAACAAACTCCTGGTACATTTCCAGAGTAAGAACAAATCTAATGGAGGAGAATGTGAGATCCGGGACCTGGACTGCAGCCGGGGGTACATCCTCATACACTTCAGAGATGAGGCGGGTGAGTGCTGGGGACTGGGGTAATTTATACTTATATACCTCAGATATGAGGCGGGTAAGTACTGAGGACTGGGGTAATTTATACTTATATATACCTCAGAGATGAGATGGGTAAGTACTGAGGACTGGGGTAATTTATACTTATATATACCTCAGAGATGAGATGGGTAAGTACTGAGGACTGGGGTAATTTATACTTATTTATACCTCAGAGATGAGGCGGGTGAGTGCTGGGGACTGGGGTAATTTATATGCCTCGGAGATGAGGCGGGTAAGTACTGAGGACCGGGGAAATTTATATTTATATACCTCAGAGATGAGGCGGGTAAGTACTGAGGACCGGGGTAATTAATATTTATATACCTCAGAGAGGAAGCGGGTAAGTACTGAGGACCGGGGTAATTTATATTTATATACCTCAGAGAGGAAGCGGGTAAGTACTGAGGACCGGGGTAATTTATATTTATATACCTTAGAGAGGAAGCGGGTAAGTACTGAGGACTGGGGTAATTTATACTATATATACCTTAGAGATGAGATGGGTAAGTACTGAGGACCGGGGTAATTTATATTTATATACCTCAGAGATGAGGCAGGTAAGTACTGAGGACCGGGGTAATTTATATTTATATACCTCAGAGAGGAAGCGGGTAAGTACTGAGGACCGGGGTATTTTATATTTATATACCTCAGAGAGGAAGCGGGTAAGTACTGAGGACTGGGGTAATTTATATTTATATACCTCAGAGATGAGGCAGGTAAGTACTGAGGACTGGGGTAATTTCGCTTATATACCTCAGATATGAGGCAGGTGAGTACTGAGGACTGGGATGATTTATACTTATATACCTCAGAGATGAGGCAGGTGAGTACCGAGGACTGGGGTAATTTATACTTATATATACCTCAGAGATGAGGTGGGTAAGTACTAAGGAATGGGGTAATTTATGATTATATACCTCAGAGATGAGGCAATTAGTACTGAGGACTTGGGAAGGAGTTTATTCTTATTTACCTCAGAGATGAGATGGGTAAATATTGGGGACTATGGGTAATTCTTATACACCCCAGAGATGAGGAAGGTAAGTACTGACGACTGACAGATTATCTGCCAAAGACAGGAATAGATTTGAAAAAAAGAGGAAAAATCTCAGGCTTTCCTTTATGACCTGATCTCTGTTTATAGTCTGTTTCTGGCTTTGGCAGATAATCGTTCTGTGTAAATGGACCCTAATTGAGGGAAATGAGGCAGGTAAGTACTCACAGCTCGGAAGGGGGAGGGTTCATACTTACCTCAGAATGAAGAGCATAAGGATGAGGTGAGTAAGTACTAAGGACTTTGGAGGGGGGTTTATAGCTCAGAATGAAAAGCGCAAGGACTGGGGGGGGGGGGGGGGGGAGGTGAGGTAATGTTTGTTCACTTCAGAGATGAGTAAGTACTAAGGGCAAGGAAGTGGGTACATCTGTTGCATATTTTGTGGGTTGAAAAAGTACCCAAATCCCTCAAGTTCCATATTTTTATACTTACGAGCAAAATTGATTAAAATAATGTTTGTTCAGCAACATTTACAACTATTACCTGCAGTAGATTGCTGGTATATACTGTATTAGGTAAACGTATACCTTGGTGACTACATCACAGCTCAGCTTTCAGTTCTCACATTGCTCTGTTAGGGTGCCTTAATACATACCGGATCCGCATCGGGAGCCTCACATGCAGCTGCGGCGCCGAGCAGGTTATATATGCTCTCGGTGGCGGGCTGCGGGGGGTTAATTCACATACAGCGCTGCGAGTATGTGCTCTCATAGGGATGAAAGGCACTGGATCCGAAGCAGATTTCGCTGCAAATTTGCAGTGTGAAATCCGCTGCGGATCTGGTACGTGTGAAGGCACCCTTAGGGTATGTTCACACTGAGAAAAACAGGTGGAATTCCGCAGAGGAACTTTCCGCCACAGAATTCCGCCTGTCTCAGTGTCCCATAGCCCATCTATAGGAGAGCTTGCGCTCCTCCGCAGCCGCCGCTTTCCACTCAAAGAAGTGACATGTCACTTCTTTGAGCGGAGAGCGGCGGCAGTGGAGGAGCGCGCGCCCTCTAATTCACTCACTATAGGATACTGAGCACGGCGGGATTCCGCAGCGGAGAGATCAGCAGCAGAATTCCGCCGTATTTGCTGAGTGTGAACATACCCTTAAAATGAAAGCTGAGCTGTGACTGGTTGCTACTATAGTTCAGCTTTTTTTCTCAGTGAGTGGCACAGCACAGCGCTCAGAAAGCGGAGCGGACACAGTCACTACGCACAGGTATCTACAATCTCTGGTTACACCGTGGTATATGTTGGAATACCTCTTATCGGACATACACCAGCAATGTACGACAGTTACACGTAGTGAACTGTTGAGGCGATTCCATCTATTCTGCAGAGATCCCCTGAGGATTCATCAGTCATTGACGGCAGCTGCGGCGCCCCCAGAGGATAACGGGAGAAAACCACTGCTGCACAATAACAACACAGCAGCTGCTGCATAAGACGTCTCTATTAGAGATGAGCGAACTGGGTTCAAGTCCAGCCGAACCCGAACTTTTGGCATTTGATTAGCGGTGGCTGCTGAAGTTGGATAAAGCTCTAAGGCTATGTGGAAAACATGGATATAGTCATTGGCTGTATCCATGTTTTCCAGACAACCTTAGAGCTTTATCCAAGTTCAGCAGCCGCCGCTAATCAAATGCCGATCGCTCGGGTTCGGCTGGACTCGAACCCAGTTCGCTCATCTCTAGTCTCTATCCAAGACATCCCAGGGTATGCCATCTCAGGTCAGGCTGTGCCGTGTTCACATGCTGCAGTATTTACAGTGTATACAGACACCATGTGATATCTAACGTCGCAGCCTGATGAATATACTGTGAATTTATGGTGGATTTTCACTGTGCTAGGCAGAGGGTAACACCAGCTATAACCAGCTCCTGTATGACTTCTGTATGTGGCCCAGCGCAGGTCACACCTCATATAGCCAGAACCTCCTGATATCGTATAAAGTTGTACAATGATGCAAAACCACAATGGCCGGTCCGGTAATGCTCCACTCTCCATTCTCTACAGTCCGGGACCAGGTTCTGCAAAAACCCAACCAGGAGCTGAAGCTAACGGAAGGAAAGACGATAAGTCTGAGTGTTACACTTCCCGAAAAGACACAGGAGGTACGTCCATACAGCACAGAGACCCCACATATACCTGAATCATCACTTCAAGTACATATACAGTGATCACACATAACTCATCAGTTACTAACTATAAATATATATACAGTGGTACCTTGGTTTAAGAGTAACTTGGATTGAGAGCATTGGGCAAGAAGAGCTCACAGTTTTTCAAAATTGTGACTTGGTGTAAGAGCATTGCTTTGGTGTAAGAGCTCCCTGTACTGGGTGGGAGGGGGAGTGGGGGAGGGGCATGGTCTGCATAGCGGGGTCTACAGCCCTGTACTCTGACCCAGGAAGTCTCCCTCATCTTCCAAATCATAGCAGATCCACTTCAGGCTGGGGCTTACATCAGGGGACAGGACTGTGAAGGTAATCTCTCCATAGCTGTAACCCCTCTCTCCCCGGACAGAGAGTGCTGCATGTATGTGCCCGCATCTGTCCTGCTCATTCCTTCATGCTCCCTGCAGTCTCTGTCAGCCCTTGTTTCCCATCCTCTCTATTCCTGCTATAATGTGCCTGCACTTAAGGCCCTATTCCACGGAACGATTATCGTCCGTATTCGGCCGATATTGGCTGTTTAGGACGATAATCGTCCTGTGGAATAGGGGACAGAGATCAGCCGACATCGTTCGTGTCGGCTGATCGTTGAAGTCGTTTGTGTTTCAACATGTTGAAAGACAAACGACTTACATAGCAACGATCTGCTGCCATCGCTCCGTAGAATAGGAGCAGTAGCAGCAGACCGCCACTATATCCTATGGGCTGCCTGGACAATCAGCGATCACCCGGGCAGCCCCTCCCGGCCCTCTCTGGACTCACCCGCTCACTGCTGCAGCAGTGTAATAGCGGCAAGCGGGAAAGGAGGAGCAAACGAGCGCTCACAGCTCTCATTTGCTCCTTACTGTCAGCCCGTGGAATAGGGCCTTTACACTCAGCTATACACACTGCTGCTATAATGTGCCTGCACTTACACTCAGCTATGCACACTGCTGCTATAATGTACCTGTTTATGTCACTGTCCTCCTGCACAGCTCTGTGATTCTCACTTCCTGATTGGTCCATGCTGAACACACACCCTTCCCCATTGCTGTCATGTGACCACACAGACCTCTGACAGCAGCCCTTCTTCTCTATTCTAGCCTGTTGTACTACGCTACTGCATTATGGGGATCTGCAGCTCCATCCTGTGTATACAAACTGCTGCTGTACTATCAGGTTTATGCACTTACTATACATTATACACCACATGCTGACTGCTAATATCACATATTCAGCTGCTTCTCATTGTTTGTTTCATGTGTTTTACCTGTTATTCACAATAGAAAATCATTATTTTTGGGGTGTTGAACCAATTGTCTGCATTTCAGTGATTTCTTATGGGAAAATTTGCTTTGTTTTAAAAGTGGATTTGGTTTACAGGCAAAGGCCCAGAACAAATTGTGCTCGTAATCCAAGGCACCATTGTACTGGAATCAAACATCACTTATCAGTTACTGACTATAAATACCTATACTGCAGTCACTGACTAAGTTCACACAAAGCGATCACTCAATCACTAAGCACATATACAGCGATCATACATCACTTATCAATCACTGAGTACATATACAGTGATCATACATCACTCATCAATCACTGAGTACATATACAGCGATCATACATCACTCATCAATCACTAAGCACATAAACAGCGATCATACATCACTCACTTAGTACATATACAGCGATCATACATCACTCACTTAGTACATATACAGCGATCATACATCACTCATCAGTCACTGAGTACATATACAGCGATCATACATCACTCACTTAGTACATATACAGCGATCATACATCACTCACTTAGTACATATACAGCGATCATACATCACTCATCAATCACTAAGCACATAAACAGCGATCATACATCACTCATCAATCACTAAGCACATAAACAGCGATCATACATCACTCACTTAGTACATATACAGCGATCATACATCACTCATCAGTCACTGAGTACATATACAGCGATCATACATCACTCATCAGTCACTGAGTACATATACAGCGATCATACATCACTCACTTAGTACATATACAGCGATCATACATCACTCACTTAGTACATATACAGCGATCATACATCACTCATCAGTCACTTAGTACATATACAGCGATCATACATCACTCATCAGTCACTGAGTACATATACAGCGATCATACATCACTCATCAGTCACTGAGTACATATACAGCGATCATACATCACTCATCAGTCACTGAGTACATATACAGTGATCATACATCACTCATACACTAGAATTTATGTTGGGTAAATATTTTTTTTTCTTCTTTATAGAAGTTACAACCAAAACCCAATGAGGAGACAGGATGGACAAGAGAGACGCTGGCAGAATCTGGTAATCACTGAATCTGTGTAATCCCGCTGCAGACCTCAGGGGGGCGATTATCTGCACCATCAGGCACATGTCACCCATGTAGTCGGGCCAAAGATCAGCAAATAAGGAGCAAATGCTCAACCGTCAGCTGATCGCTCAATTGTGACATGTCGAAAACTAGTCGCATGCACATCGCTCCATCGGCTAAAAAGACAAAATAGGCGACATAGGGTGATACCACAAAATAAAACGGCCAAGGAAGCACAAATTGGTATGCTTACCTTAGTAGGTTGTACAACACCTCAAAACGCCATCAGTGAAGAACGGCCCAGGAGCCGCAGCAGCCGGTCCAGAACGGATCCGAGATCTTCAGCCACAAGATCAGGGATTTCTAGTGAGCAAGTATGTGACAGCACCAAGGAGCTACCAAGGGTGTAAAGGTCGTGTTATGGCACTGAACGGCATAGAAGACAACTAATAAAATGAACTGAGATTTAATTGTCTCATAACAAGGGTCTGTGTCCCTTTATCAAGCTAGAAGAGACTTGATAAGGGGCACAGACCCTGAAACCCGGTGTTATGAGACAATTAAAACTCTTTATTGGTTGTCTTCTATGCTGTTCAGCGCTATAACACGTCCTTTACACCCTTGGTGAGCTCCTTGGTGCTGACACATACTTGTGCACATCGCTCCATGTAATAGGAGATGGCGGCTTATTAGCGATAATAACTCTTACATGCCCGATTATTGAGCCGTACTATACACTCTGTACACCAATGTATTATATGGATGAACAGGAGTCTCGCGTGTCTCCCATGTCCATTGTTAAGCGCGGAGAGAGGAGGCGCACGAGCCTCCCATAGACTGCCTTTATGACACGGAGGCTGATGAGATTGCGCGGCGGAGAAGTCCGACAGTTTTGCTCCGTGTGAACAGAGCATAACTGCAAATAATTACTGTTATTTTAAAACAACAGCGTTTTTTTTTTTAAAATAATGGTCATTATGTGCTGTTAAATAACAGCCATCCACTACTTTTCAACATTGAGTGAACATAGCCTTTCTGTGTTTTCAATCCACTCCTAGTTTTGGTTGCAAAATACTGAACAAAATATTGTGTGGGAACATAGCCTTAATATGTTTACT
This sequence comes from Dendropsophus ebraccatus, assembly GCF_027789765.1. NCBI lineage: Eukaryota > Metazoa > Chordata > Amphibia > Anura > Hylidae > Dendropsophus > Dendropsophus ebraccatus. The sequence continues at coordinate 9,301,235 of NC_091462.1, read as the reverse complement.
ATAGAAAGTTGATTTTTGTGACACATTCGCTTTAAATCCACTCTGACTTGTCCACAGTGACTGGTGAAGAGGATGGGGGTCGGATAGACACCGGGTCCACGATTCTGATAGAGAATGTCTCCAATACCTGCTCTTCTGACATGCTGAACCTCCTGGTGGAGAACATCAGTGAGAGGAACGTGGACACAGACTTCTATGTGGAGATGATTCCTGAGCTCCGATCTGCTGTCATCACCTTCACCTGTGACCTAGGTAAGTAAGGAGTCATGGACCCCATGTATATACAGTCGTCCTATATACATTTCCTATATTCCTAATGTCATTTTTAAAGATAAGAAAAATGTGTCCCAGTGTTATCCACAGCACCTATGGAAATCCACACCTTATTGGCCATTCATGGTCCACAGAGGACAATCTGGGCGTGTGTGTTTCATGACTTATACCCCATTCATCATATAAAAGAACGTCTCTTCATTTTCAGATGTTAACCAATTCATCCGGAGTTTCTCCACCAGTCTCCGAGCGACACAGCTTCAACTAAGGGCGAAGCCTCTAGAGGAAACCACGAGTATCAGGGTGGAGAACTTACCCCAAAACACATATGAGGACCACCTCACATTTTACTTTGAAAGCCCCAGACTTGGAGGAGGAAAGGTGCAAGAAACTGTGATGTTACCGGAGGAGGGGGCAGCACTGCTAAAATTCCATGATGCAGAAGGTACGGCTGGCAATGCCGGGAGGGTTGAGGGTAGAAAGTCCTCCATGAAAATTCTATAGTAGTGCTGGTGGACACTGGCTCCTTGTGCTATATGAAATGTATAATGAGTAACAGAAAGATATAAAGAGGAAGAGTGATGTATAAAGAGATATAAGATAGATATAGAGGTATAATGAAGTACAGAGAAGGATAAAGAAGTACGGTGACATATAGCAATCTACAGTTCTATGTGTCCTATTAGTTATTATTATTATTAATATTATTATTTATTTATAAAGCGTCCATAATGCCAGAGCGCTATACAATAGATGGGGGTAACAAACAGGAACATTACAAGATCAAAACACATTACATGAAGGTAAATGGCAGACTGGTACATGGGGGAAGAGGAGCCTGCCCGCGAGGGCTTACAATCTATAAGGTAATGGTAGAGAAACAGGAGGTAAAGTGCAGCCAGTCACAGTGTGATGCAGAATTATTATAGGTTGTAGCCTAGTTTGAAGAGATGGGTTTTCAGGTTACTTTTGAAGGACTTCATTGTTGTTGAAAGCCGGATGTGTTGGGTACGAGTTTCAGAGTATGGAGGAGGCTTGGGCAAAGTCTTGGAGGCGGTTGTGCGAGGTATATACATTTCTTAATGGCATCTGAAATCTGGATTAGTGACCACTGATCTACAAGGTGGAGATTTTAGGCATCAGCCATGAAAAGCTATGACATTAACTATCGTGATGATTGTACGGTCAGCAGTGCTGGGTGGCTCATCCGGAATCCCACCACTTAGCTTTCCCCATCCTCACAGAAATGAAGGGCCCAAAACCCTTCCCCCTCATCTGTATGGAGAACGTTAATCTCCAGGGTGCCTAGAGATGCCTTGGTAAAAGTCAATGACGTGAACTGGAAGATGCAAACAATAAAGCAAGATGCATCAATCTGCAGTTTCCTGGATTCTGGCATTAATTTGGTGCATCCTTATCTACACTTGTGAAATGTCTCAGGGTGTAACAGGGAGGAGGATGAGGTTAGCACGGAGTGGTCATGGCTTAGAATGTAACACACTGGGCCAAGATGTGGCAAAATGTGGAAGAAAAAAATGACGTTGACAGACACCATTGCACTGAAAGTGGCATGGACGCTGGATTGATTCCAGGTGGAGATCAGCTTTGACTGATTCATTTGATGTTATGATGTTGATGTTGTTCTTTTTCTTGCTTCTTTACAGCTGTGAAGACCATATTGAAGAAGGAGCAGCATGTGTTTAATAGGACTGCCATAAGTCTGTATCCTTACTACCCATCACTAAACATACATCTCTATGGGAGAGATCAACCTCACGTGCCAGTACCAGATCCTGTCGAGTTCAATATCAGTCCATATATACTAGAGTACATCCTGAATAATGACCAGATAAAGCGCAGCATAGATGGCAAGATGGAGGACAAACACTGTAAGATCCAATGGCCGAGTCCTGACTGTCAGAATCCTATCATTAAGATTCAGATAGCTCAGACCCTATCTACCAGTCCAAGGATTATGGCGAAGGTTGCCCACACATGGACTGAGAAGGTCTCCACCGAGTTCTCAATGATTATTTCAAGGTATAAAGTCATAGACTGTAAAATGAGTCCTTTAGCGTGGGAGGAGATTAGGGAGCAGACCTCCACTGCTGCCTATGATGGAGTACTGATCAAACCCAACACTGAGGCTGAGAAGGTCTTCCTGGCAGGCACCATGAAGGATGTTAATAAGATAGAGCAGAGCTTCAGGAAACTGGTGGAGGAAATCAGCAGAAAAGCAGAGAGAAGTCATAACGTGTCGACCATGGAAGAACCAATGTCTGCAGCTTTCTATCATATTATATGCAACAGTGGTGTGGAGAAGAAGATACTGACAGATGTCCCGGAGCTGAAGATCAAGTATGACCCATCCACGCACCGTATCCTGTTCACTGGACTGCGAGATGAAGTTCTCCAAGCTAAGTGTGAAATACTCACACAAATACAGCAGCTGATATCTAAATCCATCCCAGTGGACCCTCATGTCCTCCAGTTCTTGAAGGACGCGGACAAGGAAGAGGTCTCCTGTCTTCTCTTTGCACGTCACAAGATCAATGCCCTTATTGAGATTGAAGAAAACGCAATAAAATTGACCGGTTACTCAAAAAAAGACTTGATGGACGCAGAAGAGCAAATAAAACGAGAACTAATCTGTCAACGAATTCCAGTTGAGGACAAAGCTCTTCTACAAAGCCCGGAATGGAAGAGTCTCCAGTCACATCTTCTTGATTCACACAACTCTGAGACCTGCACAGTCCTAATCCTAGAGTTCCCCCACAGAGAGAAGGACAATGTGGTTGATGTGGTGGTCGCTGGTTTGTCCTCCAGTGTGCAAGTTAGTTACAGACAACTGAGAGATTTTGTGAACAATAATGCGGAGATAGAAGTGACGGTTCCTTTCCCGTCCAGGGTCATGCTGCAGTTTATAGAGGAAGTAAAGCAGCAGACATGGCAAAAGATTAAGACGAGTGTGAAACTTGAAGAGAATGAGAACAGTGTGTCTTTGTTAGCCCCGAGGATCCAGGCTGAGGAGGCAGCGGCACAGGTCCGCAGTCTTCTGTCCTCCTTACATTGTGACACCCTTCGTATCGATAAACCGGGAGCCAGGAAATTCTGTAAGAACTATGAAGAAATTCACGCTACTACCGCAAAGAACAAATTCAACTGCATCATTCTCTTAGAAAAAGGTGGAAATTCCAAACCACTGGATAAAGCTCAATATGAAGTGAAGTTACAAAGTGGAGTGACCATTGCAGTGTATCAGGACGATCTGTGCCGACACAATGTGGACGTTGTGGTCAATGCCGCTAATGAAGATCTGATGCATACTGGTGGTCTTGCCTTGGCCTTGCTGAAAGCAGCAGGACCAAAACTCCAATACGATTGTTACCGTATAAAAAGTAAGGAAGGAAAGTTGGCCACAGGCGAGTCAGTCATTACGGATGCAGGAAAACTGCCGTGCAAACAGGTCATACATACAGTTGGACCCCGATGGGACGCTCAGTCCCAGGTGAGATGTGAGCGACTTCTTCGAAGAGCAATTACCACCAGCCTTGACCTAGCGTCAGAATACGGCCACAGCTCCATAGCCATCCCGGCCGTCAGCTCCGGAATATTCGGATTCCCCCTAAAAGAATGTGCTGAAAATATACTGGATGGCATAGAAAATTATATGGAGAAGCAGGGGAGCAGCACCACTTTAAAGCGAATACACCTTGTTGATATGAACATTCAGACTATTAATGTTTTCTCTGAGCTTCTAAAAAAAAGGTTTGGAGACAATAGGAGCGGCGGGGCCCCTGTAACAATTAGACCCCAGACCCCCATCACAGCAGGAAGAAGTGAGAAGCCACAAGTTACAGTGAGCGGGAAAGATGTGGCAGTGTGCACCCCTGAGGGGCTGACCATCAAGTTTGTTCAGAAGAAAATACAAGATGCCACGGTACGTACCTCGACGCATAAAAGGGGTGCAGCTAAGGGGTAACGGTGACACCGGGCCCTTGTGCCTGAAGACCATATAAGAAGACATCAGTATTATAGAGGGCACACGGTAGGTGGGGGCCATGTTACAGATATTGTATTAGAGTCCAGGAACTTTATAATACTTCTCTTCTCATACAACTAGCAGAACTTTTATGTAACTTATAACATAGCACTGGGTAAGATTTGTAGCCTGGGCTCCTCCAATCCAGGAGCCATGACTCACTGCTCAAACACATACGTGGCAACTACTGAACGTATTGTAGTTCCTGAACCTGACATTCAGGTTCAAGCTTTTTCACCGAGATAGGGCGGTTCAGACTACGGAATTCTCGTGGATAAATTCCGCTGGCTCCATAGACACCATTCTATGGGCCTGCTGAATCCGCTATCCACATGACACATCAATTCTTTCGACGGAAGAAATCCGCCCATGCATAGAATGGTGTCTATAGCACAGGCAGAGAGGCGCACGGCCGTGAGCGAGTACAGGCAACGGAATTCGGCTGAATTTATCCGCGAGAATTCCGTAGTCTGAACCCGCCCATAGCGTGCTTTATAATAATAGATTTTTTATAATAGATTTTATTTGCCTCAGTTTGTAAAGCAGGGGGCGTCAGTACAGCCATTCCCAGCGGTCTCTTATCCCTGCAGTGCACAGGCTTCAAATGTGAACAAGACCAAGCGCTGCCTGTAATGAAATCTTTCTATCATAAATGCCGCCATATTCCAGACTCCCTGTATGACTTGTGTTTTCACATTGCAGACAGATGTGATAGTGAACAGCGTGGGGAGCGATCTGGATCTTACCAAGGGTAATGTGTCCAAGGCCATTTACAATCATGCTGGCACTGACAGCACCGGCGCTGACCTACAGCAGCTTGTTATAGATGAGAATATGGGGGCTCAGGCGTCCGCCGGCACAGTCATCCCAACCGATAGCTGCAATCTCACCTGCAATAAGATTCTTCATGTTGTAACTCCGCAGTGGGACAAAGGACGAGGAACTTCAGAGACGGTAGGATAATTCTGCTTCTGCTCACACAGATATGGTATCAGCAGGAAAGAGTTATTAATGTCTATACAAGAACTGAATTATATCAATTACATTCTAATCCTTATTTTAGATACTGCGAGGAATTATCCAACAATGCCTGACATGGACAGACCAGCAGGGTATGACGTCACTGTCCATCCCAGCCCTGGGAACCGGTAATCTGGGCTTCCCCAAAGGGCAAGTGGCAGCCATGATGTTTGATGCAATTTCCCAGTTCAGCTCTAGAAACAAACCCCAAAATCTTCAAGAAATAGAAATTGTTCTTCACCCAAGTGACAAGGACACAATTCAGGTACAATATAACTACTATAATACTGGCTCCTATATATACACAAGAATATACAGGAATATAACTACTATAATACTTCTCTCTATATACAAGAATATAACTACTATAATACTGCTCCTATATACAAGAATATAACTACTATAATACTGCTCCTATATACAGGGATATAACTACTATAATACTGCTCCTATATACAGGGATATAACTACTATAATACTGCTCCTATATACAGGAATATAACTACTATAATACTGCTCCTATATACAGGAATATAACTACTATAATACTTCTCTCTATATACAAGAATATAACTACTATAATACTGCTCCTATATACAAGAATATAACTACTATAATACTGCTCCTATATACAAGAATATAACTACTATTATCCAATCCAGTAGTGTGGGTGGGGGAGCACTCCAGACGTATCTCCTGCACCTGGGCTCTAGGGTGAGTGGATCGTAGTACATGCAATAGAACTTAACATATGCTGGTGCTAAAGGTGGTGCTCCATTGAATGAAACAAATGCAACCAAGTAGATAGAAAGAATGGGCACTCACCATTCAGTAGCTGTATCGCTTTAATCGTGATGCATATTCATAAGTTGCAGGGAGGGGAGGTAAGAGAGCAGGCACGCTCTCACTGATCGACTACGCACGTTTCATGCTCCTATATACAGGAATATAGCTACTATAATACTGCTCCTATATACAAGCATATAACTACTAGCATACTGCTCCTATATACAGGAATATAGCTACTATAATACTGCTCCTATATACAAGCATATAACTACTATAATACTGCTCCTATATACAGGAATATAACTACTATAATACTGCTCCTATATACAAGAATATAACTACCATAATACTGCTCCTATATACAGGAATATAACTACTATAATACTGCTCCTATATACAAGAATATAACTACCATAATACTGCTTCTATATACAGGAATATAACTACTATAATACTGCTCCTATATACAGGAATATAACTACTATAATACTGCTCCTATATACAGGAATATAACTACTATAATACTGCTCCTATATACAAGAATATAACTACTATAATACTGCTCCTATATACAGGAATATAACTACTATAATACTGCCCCTATATACAGGAATATAACTACTATAATACTGCCCCTATATACAGGAATATAACTACTATAATACTGCTCCTATATACAGGAATATACTACTATAATACTGCTCCTGTATACAAGAATATAACTACTATAACACTGCTCCTATATACAGGAATATAACTACTATAATACTGCTCCCTATATACAGGAATATAACTACTATAAAACTGCTCCTATATACAGGAATATAACTACTATAATACTGCTCCTATATACAAGAATATACTACTATAATACTGCCCCCTATATACAGGAATATAACTACTATCATACTGCCCCCTATATACAGGAATATAACTACTATAATACTGCTCCTATATACAGGAATATAACTACTATAATACTGTCCCCTATATACAGGAATATAACTACTACAATACTGCTTCTATATACAGGAATATAACTACTATAATACTGCTCCTATATACAGGAATATAACTACTATAATACTGCTCCTATATACAGGAATATAACTACTATAATACTGCCCCCTATATACAGGAATATAACTACTACAATACTGCTCCTATATACAGGAATATAACTACTATAATACTGCCCCCTATATACAGGAATATAACTACTACAATACTGCTCCTATATACAAGAATATAACTACTATAATACGAACTGGAGAGAATGGAACCGCTGCACATCCCATCTATGGCTGATACTAATGCCGCTTGGCCTATATTAAAAATCAACACCAGAGTGTCTGTATATGAATTGATCAAGCCATATTGCCCCGTGTACCACTTCCCTGAACCGTATTTTGTTTCTCTCTTTTCTCCGTGTTTTGCACTCCTCCTGGTGAGACCCACATGACCGCAATTAGCAGGAGACACCTGAGTGCTCATGGTTTTAATCCTTCCTGTCTGTCCCATTCTATCTTTGATAGCTATGGTGAGTGCAATACCTTATCCAGACTTGTGCTGTTTGGGGGCAGCTTCTTCCGCCGGTGGTGCTGGCTGGGTTTTGGTGTGGCATTTTTGGGTCTGGTCCTGTGACATGGGGGTTGCAGGGCCGTTCCACGGCCCCCGTTCCTTGACTGTGCACGCCTGCGGGGGTGGTGGTCGCTGACTGGCACAGTGTGGACTTAGTGTAGGGACCCATGTGTATCAGATACCTGCACGCGGTACATGGGGCAGTGCGGCTTGATCAATTCACATACAGAATTCTGATGTTTTTTATGCAGCCGAGAGGCACTAGTATCAGCCATAGGTGTGAGGTGCAGCACTCTTTTTCTTCCCTGAACCATAACTACTATAATACTGCTCCTATATACAGGAATATAACTACCATAATACTGCCCCCTATACAGGAATATAACTACTATAATACTGCTCCCTATATACAGGAATATAACTACTATAATACTGCTCCTATATACAAGAATATACTACTATAATACTGCTCCTATATACAAGAATATAACTACCATAATACTGCCCCTATACAGGAATAGGAGGAGTTTTTACTCACCGTAAACTCTCTTTCTCGTAGTCTTCATTGGGGGACACAGACACCGTGGGTATAGGCTGCTGCCACTAGGAGGCTGACACTAAGAAAAAACAAAACAAGTCGGCCCCTCCCAGCAGGCTATACCCGCCCACTGGCACTGAGCTAATTCAGTAGTGAAAAAGCAGTAGGAGGAGCCGAAACAAACAAAGAAAAAACAGTCCACACTCAAAATCTGAAAAACACAGGCCAACAGGCAACCTTAATCAGACAACAGAGGGTGGGTGCTGTGTCCCCCAATGAAGACTACGAGAAAGAGAGTTTACGGTGAGTAAAAACTCCTCCTTTCTCGTGCGTCTTATTGGGGGACACAGACACCGTGGGACGTCCAAAAGCAGTCCCTTGGGTGGGAAGAGACAGAGTGGAGCTAAGAAGAGGAAGAAGCCACTGCTGCCTGCAAGACCTTGCGGCCCAGACTCGCATCGGCCGATGCAAACGTGTCCACACGGTAAAACCTAGAAAAGGTGTGCAGCGAGGACCACGTGGCGGCCTTGCAGATTTGAAGAGCTGAGGCCCCATGACGGATGGCCCAGGAAGCCCCAACCGAACGAGTCGAGTGAGCTGCAATCCGGAACGGGGGCGACTTACCCTTACTCCGGTAAGCCTGAGCGATGGCGGAGCGGACCCAGCGGGCCAGGGTCGCCTTAGACGCCGCTGACCCCTTTCGAGGACCCTCAGGGATGACGAAGAGTGAGTCCGAGTGCCGAAGAGACTTTGTCCTGGAGAGATAGATGCGCAGGGCGCGAACCACATCCAGCTTGTGGAGCGCGCACTCCCTTGGATGAGAGGGGGCCGGGCAGAAAGAGGGAAGAACCATATCTTCGTTGAGGTGGAAAGGAGAAACCACCTTGGGCTGGAAGGAAGCCACGGGCCTAAGCACCGCCTTGTCCTGGTGCAACACCAGCAGGGGAGGACGGCAAGAAAGAGCTGCCAGTTCCGAAATCCGCCGGACAGACGTAACCGCCACCAGGAAAACCACCTTAAAGGACAAGATGGCCAAAGGCACCTCCCGGAGGGGCTCAAACGGAGGAGACTGCAGAGCATCCAGGACGAGATTCAGATCCCACGGGGGAACTGGGTGCCGATAAGGAGGTGCAATGTGCGCCACTCCCTGGAGAAAAGTCCTGACTTGGGGAACTGACGCCAATGGTCTCTGGAAAAAAACTGAAAGGGCAGAGACCTGGCCCTTAAGAGAGCTCAGGGATAGGCCAGCGTCCAGGCCTGCCTGGAGGAAGGCCAGGAGTCGCGCCAGAGAAAAAGGAAGTGGCGGCGCAGAACAGGCCTCACAGTGACGGAGGTAGGCCCTCCAACAACGATAATAAATCTTTGCCGATGCAGGCTTCCGGGCCCTGATCATGGTCCTGATGACCGCATCAGAGAAACCGTGTGATTTCAGAATCCAGGTTTCAATTGCCACGCCGTCAAACGTAGCGTGGCTAAACGCGGGTGGCAGAGTGGACCTTGAGTGAGAAGGTCCGGCCGGTCTGGAAGACGCCAGGGGACGTCGGCGGCGAGGTTCACGAGATCCGTGTACCAGGCGCGCCGTGGCCAGTCCGGGGCCACGAGGATTACCGGAAGTCCTTTTGACTTTATTTTTCTCACCACCCGCGGGAGAAGCGGGAGAGGAGGAAAGATGTAAGGGAGGCTGAACCGATGCCAGGGAATCACCAAGGCGTCCGAGGCCAGAGCCAGAGGGTCCCGCGTCCGGCAGACGAACTTCGGCAGTCTGTGGTTGAAGCGAGACACCATCAGATCCACATCCGGTGTCCCCCACCTGCGACAGATCTGGGAGAACACCTCGGGATGCAGGGTCCATTCCCCTGGATCCACACGTGCACGACTCAGATAGTCGGCCATCCAATTGTCCACACCCGGAATGTGAACAGCGGACAAGGCAAGCACGGTTTCCTCCGCCCAGGAGAGGATCAGCGCCACTTCCATCATGGCGGCCTTGCTGCGGGTCCCGCCCTGATGATTCACATAAGCCACTGCAGTGGCGTTGTCTGTCTGCACCCGAACGGGGAGACCGCGGAGCTGTGTCTGCCAGTGCAGAAGGGAGAGACGAATCGCCCGCAGCTCGAGGATGTTGATGGGGAGGCAAGCTTCCCTGGACGACCAGGTTCCCTGAACCGTCAGATCGTTCCAAACCCCTCCCCAGCCCTGCAGGCTGGCATCGGTGGTCACGATCTGCCAATGAATGGGAAGAAAAGAGCGACCCCGAGAGAGGCTCGGAGACCGCAGCCACCACTGAAGGTCTCGACGGAGGCGAGCCGGTAGTTTCACCCTCCGATCTAGAGAGGGGAGTGACCTGTCCCACCGTGACAGCAGGAAGAGCTGCAGGGGGCGGGAATGAAACTGGGCAAAAGGGATCGCCTCCATAGACGCCACCATCTTCCCCAGAACCCTCATACAGAAATGTATGGACACAGGGTGGTGGCTGCAAAGAGCTCTGATGTTGACCTGAAGGGACTGCAGCTTGTCCTCTGGAAGGAAAACGCGGGCCTGTACTGAATCCAAACGCATTCCCAGAAAAACGATGGACTGGGCAGGGATCAGGGAGGACTTGGAACGGTTGAGCAGCCAACCGAAGCGTGAGAGCGTATCCAGGGTGATGTGGAGGCTCTCTAAATTCTGGTCCGCGGATGGGGCTTTGACGAGTATGTCGTCCAAGTAAGGGGTTACTGAGACACCTCGAGCCCGAAGAAGAGCCATGACAGCCGCCATGGTCTTCGTGAAAACCCGCGGAGCCGAAGCCAGGCCGAACGGGAGAGCCACGAACTGATAATGCTCTTCCCCTACTGCAAAACGCAGGAAACGTTGATGAGGAGGAAAAATCGGCACGTGAAGATACGCGTCCTGAATATCCACTGAAGAAAGAAACTCGCCTGGCTCCAGAGATGCGATCACAGAGCGCAGGGACTCCATCCGGAAGTGAGATAGTCGGACATGACGATTCAGACGCTTGAGGTCTAGAATCGGACGTACCGAACCGTCCTTCTTCGGAAACCACGAATAGGTTCGAATAGAACCCGCGGAACCGTTGAAGAGGAGGGACGCGAACAATCACTCCCTTTGAGAGGAGCGAAAGGATGGCCTGGAAAAAACCGGCCGCCAGGGCAGGGGACCTGGGGGGACGAGAAAGGAAAAAATGATCGCGGGGAACGGAAACGAACTCGATCTTGTAACCCTGTGAGATCAGTTCTCGCACCCAGGCGTCCTGAACATGCGCAAGCCAGACCTCCTGGAACAACAGGAGGCGGCCGCCCACCTGAGGAGATCCGGGTGGGGGAAAACCTTGAGGAGGAGGAGGGCTTGGAGGTGCCGGGCTTAAAGGGGGGGCGGGAGGCGGCAGATCGCGCCTGCCAGGAAGAACGGTTCTTAGAGAAACCGGACCCTTTGTTCTGAGGGGCCGCCGTCTTCCCGGAGCGAGACGGCAGAAGCGACCGAAAGGAACGAAAGGAGCCTGGTTTGCGACGGGAATCCTGACGCTTGGGGCGCTGCTGGGGAAGATTGGTACTCTTCCCCCCCCGTGGCATCGGAAATTATGTCATCCAGACGTTTCCCGAAGAGACGAGAGCCCGCAAAGGGAAGACTGGTGAGAGAACGCTTGGACGCGTTGTCAGCCCGCCACTCACGAAGCCACAAAGACCGGCGAATGGCTACAATATTGGCCGACGCAAAAGCCGAACAGGCTGCAGCGTCCAGAGAGGCCGAGCAGAGGTACTGAGCCGCGTCCTGAATCTGTTGGGCGAGGTCGGCCAAGTCCTCGGCCGATACGCCAGAGGTAAGGCCGTCCCTCAGTTGCTTAGCCCACACTGAAATGGACTTAGACACCCAAGTGGAAGCAAGTGTGGGTAGGAGAGAGGAGCCAGAGGCCTCAAAAGCTGACCTAGCTAAGGACTCGGTGCGTCTGTCAGTGGAATCCTTAAGCGACGACGCATTGTCCAGCGGAAGAGTCGTGACCTTGGTCAACCGAGAGATCGGGGGATCCACTGAAGGTGGACCTGACCAGCGAGACACGAGGTCTTCGGGGAAAGGATAAAGAATCGACAAGTGTTTAGGCTTTGAGAAACGCTTGTCTGGGGTCTTCCAAAATTTGGAAAACAGGTCATCAAATTCCTTGTGACTGGGGAAAGTGCTGTGGACACGGTGGCCGATTTTATGGAAAAAGACCTCATCAGAAGGCGATGGGTCCGGTGAATCCTTCAACTGGAAGGTATCGCGGACTGCGGCCACAAGGCTGTCCACAGTGGAAGCCGCGGGAGAAACATCTTCAGGATCAGAGTTGGAAACCGACTCCGAATCCGACAGATCTCCAGGCGAATGGGATCGCCTGTTAGGAGAGAGATGCGTAGGGGCCAGGCTAGTTCCAGGGGAGCCAGAGGAAGAGCGAGAAGAGGCACGGCGAGGACGCTTGTGGGAGCGGCTCCTGCCGGGGCGTACGCCACTGGCTGCCGGGCGGGATTGGGCAGGCGCTGAAGAAGAAGCAGACAGGCGATCAAGGGCGGCCGCCACAGACTGAGACAACTGAGCCATCTGCGATACTGACTGGCAGAGAGAGCGCGCCCAGGCCGGGGCAGACTCCTCAGACTCCGGTGGGGGGTCCTGAGTAGGGGACATAGACGAACAGGACTGCATGGAGCAAGCAGCGCAGAGAGGCTGAGAGTGGCCAGAAGCAGATTTAGTGTTACAAGACGTACAGAAATAGTAGGTAACAGAGGAAGGAGGAGGATGCTGGCGGCGTGTGGATTCAGATCTTGAGTCAGACATAATGAAGACTAAATATATATATATATTAGTAAGAAAAAACCAGCCAGCTAGTGTATTCCTTCAGGCAGGCAGCTGTTGGAGGCTAAGAAGTAACCAAAAAAGCCTGCAGAATAACAGAAAAACATACAGTGAAAACTCAGGACAGTAACAAGAAAAAAACCAGGCATAAGAGTCCCAGAGAGGCCTTACCAAACAAATCCGGAAAGAGGCAGAGGTCCGGGCAGGGCACAGGACGGCTGCTGAGAGCAAGATGAGCAGAAGAAGCTGGCCAGGAAACGGCAGGCTGGGGGCTGTAATCCCACAGAAAGAGGACTCTTGCCGACCGAGGAGCTGCAGTCTGCAGGCTGCCGTACCGACCGGGCTGCACAGGAGCGCGTCACGTGCGGAGTGACGCGTCACGTGCGTGGTGACGTCAGGCGTTGGCCCGCGCGGGAGAGAAGACCTCGCGCGGGAAATACAAAAAAGACCGGGAGGAGCGGCGTGCGCGCAGAGGAGGCCGCGAAAACCGGAAGTCGCGGCCCGTAGGAAGAAAAGGAGGCCCCGCACCCGGCACCTACAAAGACCGGCATCCCAGGACCCGACCCCCGCATGCGGTTACGGTAGGAAGACCGGAACGCCGCAGGTGAAGAAGACGCGGAGGACACGGGAGCCGGAGGCGCATGGGGAAGGGGCGGCGGGGAACAGAACAGGCCGCAGGAGGGGACCGGGGAACCCGAACAGCCCACGGGAGGGAGAGAGAGAGCAGGGGAGGCACTACTTACCCCTGAAGCTGACTGTCCCATGAGATCTTCTGCCGGCACTGTGCCGCGCTGCCGCGCGCAACTTTGGGAGGCTGGGCGGGCAGGGGCTGGCGGAGCAAGTCCGCATGAAGGAAACAAGCAGACAGCAGGGCTAGTCTGTGTCCTGGGCGCTGGGTCCGGCCGGTGGCAACCTAGGGTAAACAGCCCCTTTCCAGTTAGGGTCTGTGCCCTGGTTGCATGAGGGGGGGGATCAGGGCGAGTCTTTAATGACCCACCGTGCCCCGACCTGTAAGAAGAAAGGTTAAGTTTACAATTCAAAGAAAAAAACAAGCAGAAACTGGTCTGGAGTAACCAGACCTGCGTCTGCCTCCTACTGACACTAAGCTAAACTGAATTAGCTCAGTGCCAGTGGGCGGGTATAGCCTGCTGGGAGGGGCCGACTTGTTTTGTTTTTTCTTAGTGTCAGCCTCCTAGTGGCAGCAGCCTATACCCACGGTGTCTGTGTCCCCCAATAAGACGCACGAGAAATAACTACTATAATACTGCTCCTATATACAAGAATATAACTACTATAATACACGAACTGGAGAGAATGGAACGGCTGCACATCCCATCTATGGCTGATACTAATGCCGCTAGGCCTATATTAAAAATCAACACCAGAGTGTCTGTATATGAATTGATCAAGCCATATTGCCCCGTGTACCACCGCGCAGGTCCTCTGGTCCACACGGGTCCCTACGCTAACTCCACACCGTGTCGGTCAGCGACCGCCAACCCCGCAAAGTGTGCACATGCAGGGAAGGGAGGCCATGGAATGGCCCTGCAACCCCAATGTCACAGGACCAGACCCAAAAAGCCCCACCAAAACCCGGCCAGCACCACCGGCGGGGAAGGCTGCCCCCAACTACTAACTACTATACTACTATAATACTGCTCCTTTGTACAAGAATATAACTACTATAATACTGCTCCCTATATACAGGAAAATAACTACTATAATACTGCCCCCTATATACAGGAATATAACTAGTTATATTCCTGTATATAGGGGGCAGTATTATAGTAGTTATATTCTTGTATATAGGAGCAGTATTATAGTTGTATATCCCTGTATATAGGAGCAGTATTATAGTAGTTATTAACTACTATAATACTGCTCCTATATACAGGGATATACTACTATAATACTGCTCCCTATCTACAGGAATATAACTACTATAATACTGCTCCTATATACAAGAATATAACTACTATAATACTGCCCCCTATATACAGGAATATAACTACTATAATACTGCTCCTATATACAAGAATATAACTACTATAATACTGCCCCTATATACAGGAATATAACTACTATAATACTGCTCCTATATACAGGAATATAACTACTATAATACTGCTCCTATATACAGGAATATAACTACTATAATACTGCCCCTATATACAGGGATATAACTACTATAATACTGACCCCTATATACAAGAATATAACTACTATAATACTGCTCCTATATACAAGAATATAACTACTATAATACTGCTCCTATATACTAGAATATAACTACTATAATACTGCCCCTATATACAAGAATATAACTACTATAATACTGCCCCTATATACTAGAATATAACTACTATAATACTGCTCCTATATACAGGGATATAACTACTATAATACTGCTCCTATATACAAGAATATAACTACTATAATACTGCTCCTATATACAAGAATATAACTACTATAATACTGCTCCCTATATACAGGGATATAACTACTATAATACTGCTCCTATATACAAGAATATAACTACTATAATACTGCTCCTATATACAGGAATATAACTACTATAATACTGCCCCCTATATACAGGAATATAACTACTATAATACTGCTCCTATATACAAGAATATAACTACCATAATACTGCTCCTATATACAGGAATATAACTACTATAACACTGTACTCCTATCCCTGAATGTTTAACCCTTGATGTGAAATGACAGTTTTTTTTAATCACTTGATGTTTTTTTAGGCATTTAACAATGAGTTGGCGAATCACACTGATGGCCACTTGGCAAGTAAGAAGCAGAACTACAGGCCGGGGTCAAGTAAGTTCAGATATGAATATTATTGGTCACTTGGTTTTGCTGTTACTCTTCAGAGGGGGCGATTATTTAGTGCTATATACAGTCTGGATGCTGCAGATCACATACGTGCCACCTGCCAGGACATCAAAAATATTGTGTATTTCAAGAGTTTCTGTTACAAGATATCTTACAGTGATGTCAGTAGCCGGTGCGGCCAGCGCTCCCACCACTGCCAGTCAGCTCTGGTCCTGAAGGAGGGACTGGTGTCAGGCCCCAATATACTACTACTCACACCATGTCTCAGTGTCTGCTATAAAGCCTTCTTTTAGGAGTGCCTATGTTAGTGTTTTGAATCTGCTTGGTCTTTAAACTGTGTATCAGGACCCTGGCTTAGTTTCTTGGACTTCCCCTCTGCCTCTCGACTTGGTACCTCATAGCCCGACTGACCCGGTTCGACCACTCCTCTTTCATTGTGTTACTTTTTGTTTTGTGTTTGCACTTAATCAGAGTGGCCTGTAGTCTTCAGGTTGGGATTGACCTGTTTAGGAGTCGGGTTCCCTAAAAGGAAGAGACAGATTGGCGGGAGCAACGTCACGGTCACACCCTGTCCTACTGTGTCCTACTGCACTGACCTGTCGTCACACCCATATAGAGACAGATACCAATGGTAGATAGGCTCTGCACACCATATAAGTGATTACAGTGCAGTTACATCCAGTGATGTCTTCTATAAGTGAATCACAGGGGTTGTCTTCTCTGATCAGAGCCGCTCACTTTTCCTTTTCTTCTCTATCTGGCCTGGCCATCATGAAGATATCTCCTGGTGATGCCTTGTGTCCGCAGAATCTGCCAAATATTTTCATCTCTTTGCTCCAGCACTATCCTCACCTCTATATTAACCCCCCATCTGTAATGCTCCACACTGTAGTTAGCAGTCCCCAGCAGATAGCATCCCCATGTTAGGCATCTCCCCTGATAGTTAGACCCGACCCCCGCCCTCCCCATGTATGCATTCCCCTGTTACTTATGCCTTCTCACGATGTAGGCATCCCTTTGTTACTTAGCCCCACATGTGGTCACCCTCCCTTGTATTTAGTCCCCCATGTAGGCATCTCCCCTGGCAGTTAGCCCCTCTAGCCATGTAGGCATCCCCTTCTTACTTAGTCCCCCTCTCCCCATGTGGGCATCCTCCTGTTACTTAGCTCCTCTCCCCTCTATGTAGGCATTCACACTTTTAGTTAGGGCCCCTCCCCTCATGTAGGCACCTCCCTGTAAAAAAAAAAAAGCAAATACTCCCCACGCCTGCAGGGCAGAACATGTCCAGCGTCTCCTCTCCCTGCTCTGAGAGCACAAGTGACGTCACTCAGATGCCAGCCATAAGAGTAGTTGGCAGAGCGGGAAGCCTATGTCTCCTTGCTCTGTCAGTGTAAGTGCTGCATTTAACTCGTGCTCATCACCACTCACACTTATAGGGCCACTTGCAGCACCAGGTGGCCACACCTGGTGCTGAGGCCAGCAAGGGGGGAGCGGGACTCGTGGGGGCCTTTTTTGGTTCTTTGTGAAACGTTATTTTTATATAGTATAGTCCTATTATCAGCAGATATTCTTTGACCTCATGGTGTCTTGCAGTTTTCTGTGGTACAGTCACAAATCCATCTTTGGGAGTTCATGAGATGAGGATCGGATCCCTGACCTTCCAAGTCAAGACCGGAGATATAACCAAGGAAGCAGCTGACGTCATCATCAACTCCTCTAACAACAATTTTACGCTTTACTCAGGTGATTCTTCTAAATGTTTCTAAAATATCCCATCAAACCTAGATATCCTGAAATCGCCCCCCAGGGGGGCAGAATGGAGGCCTATGGCAGGATATCAGTATTGGGGCTAGATGCTCCCACCACTAGACAATATCCCAGGCACCGTGATCACTGAGGGGTCTTCTTGCCTCTCTGATCTCCCACCAATACCTGGGACCAGACACCAGTGTGGAGCTGCCTATAGACAGGAGACTTCTGATTGCAGGAGCTACAATAAATGTCACATTGGGGTGACCCGCAGACCATTAACATTAATTGGACAGTTTGAATCCCATTTGTACTGTTCCCCCTTATGCTCCCACCATATAAATGGTATGCACTTTCTGCCAATCCACACTGCACACAAAAAGCCCCATGCTGCTGTAAGCTCCACGCTGCACACATAAAGCTCCACACATACAGTATAGCCCCATACTACTTTAAGCTTCACACTGGACACATAAAGCTTCAGAAAGCCACTGATGTTTTTTTTTGGCTGTTTGATGGCGGTTTTTAAGGACAATCATCATTTTGAGGCCAAATAACGGTCCTTATCTGTATAATTATGGCTTTCAATATAAAATAACGGCCATTACTTGGCCTCAAATTAACATCTGTCGTAAAAACTTCCATCAAATGGGCAAAAAAAGATGGTGTGTGACCATAGCCTTAGATGTGCTTCAGAAGTGTAGCCGCAGACATTACCTTAGACCCATCTAACTTGGTGCTGTATAAAATTGTGCAATCTTAATATTTTCAGGTGTCTCAAAAGCGATTATAGATGCCGCTGGACCAAGTGTCCAATCAGCTGCCAGAGTCTCAGGTAAAATACTACAGATTATATTTACTTTGTTTTTTAGCAGTACTTTTTGATTTATTAGATACCCCCCTCTAGACCTGTGGCCAAGTCATATGAACACAGCGTATCAGCTCCTTTCTTTCCTGCTTGGGTGGTGGACGGCTGGTGACGCAGCTCGGAGTGGCGTAACTCACATTGCTCCCCACAGACACTTTAGACACCTCTGCAGAGAGGGCTGGATGGGTTTTGGGCAGTGCACATTCATTTTCTGCTTTCTTTTGTTTTTTTTTCTTCAGGTTCTCATCCCCACAAGGGTTATATCATCACAAACGCAGGGAATCTTGTTGAAAGCAGTTGGATCCTACATGTTGCAGGGCCGCAACAACCGGCAGACATCAAGAAGATTGTCCTGGACTGTTTGCAGGAAAGCGAAAGGCAGCAGGCGACTTGTGTCGCTTTCCCGGCCCTGGGAACAGGTATGACATAGCGAGCAGACTGTGCTTAGTGTGGGCAACGTTCCAACCTTCTGCCCATGACTGTGTTATGGCTCTACGATAACCTGACGTATGTGAAGAGCACTGTATGTTTAGGGGGACATTTATGAAGACCAGCATAGCCCTGCCCCCTTCTCCCTGCCGCAACCCCCCCCACCACCACCACCACCTAATGGGCGAGGCAGGCATACGTCAGGGAGAATCTGCACCTTCTCCCTGACGTACGCAGAGGGGCAAGGTTAGTAGATGTCCCCCCTAGTGAATACCTTTGCATACCGAGGTTCTTTATTAGATTCTGTAATAATAACATCCTAATACAAGTGCCATAGCGTGAAACAGGGACTCCACCATTCAGCCTCTGCCATGTGCACTGTCCAGCCTGAGCCACATTCGGGGCCATATTCCTGGAGAGCAATGTCTATGGAGATATCTCTAGATCCTGTCCACATTCATCCTGTAGGATGAAATCTCGGCACTCACCAATATCTTTCTTGTTATTAATTTACATCAAAATCATTGATACAATAGGACGCGAATGCCTTTAGCATTCCTTGCTGAATCACCAGTGATTTTGATGTGAATAAATAACAAGAAAGATGTTGGTGAGTGCC
This sequence comes from Dendropsophus ebraccatus, assembly GCF_027789765.1. Lineage (NCBI taxonomy): Eukaryota > Metazoa > Chordata > Amphibia > Anura > Hylidae > Dendropsophus > Dendropsophus ebraccatus. The sequence continues at coordinate 9,281,650 of NC_091462.1, read as the reverse complement.
GAGATTTCTTCCAAAAATTCTCCAGGAACTTTCTCTGCCCTGTGCACCACGATTCAGCAGAGTGCTGTCCTTCACTGCATTGACTTACGTTCATCCTGTGACCTGGGCCTTCAGATTCACACCAATGTTTTCGCTTCTATTACTTCAGGGGCCGGTCGCTTAGCGGCTTCAGTGGTGGCCGATACTATTCTGGATGGCGTGATGGATTTCATCAACTCTGGCTCGGCAAAGTCCATTCAGACAGTCAAGGTGGTCATATTCCAGCAGCACATGCTGAACGACTTCTATATAAGTATGAAGAAGAAGGAGGGGACGGCGCTGCCGGGGCCCAAATCTCTGATCAATAAATTAACTGGTAAGGTTTATATGTGATATGTGTGTGTAAAGGGATCATTATCAGATCCTAACAGGGCAGCATGTGATGCAGTAAAGTAAGATACTGTGCAGATGAGACACACATGGGAGGGGGGGGGGGGGGGTGTACTGCCATACTACACACAATCCCTGTCCTGTAGTTTTCATAGAACTAGTCTGACATTTAATTAGTCCCATTTTGCTCTTTTGGTAATTTTGTTAAAAAAAGCAGATACCAAAATTGGAACAAGTATAGACATATCTTATACATACATGGAAATGAACTATGCAAAAGTGGAACACACGTTTTTAAAGGGGTTGTCCGGTCAGGACACCTTTAAGCTTTGTGCCAAGGGAAGACATGAGTGAAAAAAATAACACATAGTAGCTCCCTTGCTCCTGCGCTGCCACCTGTGCTATGCCGCTCCAGTCCTTGTGCAGCCACTTCTGGGCTCGGGGATGTGATGTAGCGCACCCGCTAAGCTTTATAGTGGCTTGGTTAGGACACCGCTACAGCCCCCATACTGTCATGTCCCCGGACCTGGAATTGGCTGCTCAACCAGGACCAGGAATGTAAGTGTATGTAGAAATCTTAAAAATTATTAAGAACTGTAAGGGCCTTTTTAAACTCTTTGCAATTTGCGCAGTGATCAGCTTATCTGGCGGCTGATCGAGTCATTTTGACCATCCCAAATTCACTGGATATTGTAGTAATGGGGGACGTGTGGCAGACAGCTGTAGGAACAATCGTTAGGCATTTGTGCCTCACACTCGAGCAGTGTTATAGGCTTTAAACAACAGTGTGGGCCAGTCCTTCCTATAAGGCCCTTACACGCACTACATTGGAGAGTTGTAGAACATTGTGCCATACAGTTATTTACAGACTGGAGCCACCATGTCTGGGGATGAGATTTCTGTGACCGTTTCACACGGTAACTTCTCGTTTTCTTCCTCTTCTTTAGCCCTTTTACCTTCGGTTCCTGCCTTCCTGATGCCTAAAACACAGAAGAAGCCAGTGCAGAAGCTGACGGCCTTCCAGCTCCTGGATAACATAGAGCCGGTGATCTTTAGTCTTTGCTCGGACGATATAGAGAAGGTGCAGGAGACCAAGCTGTGGCTGCAGCAGCAGATAGAATTTGAGCAGACGGAGACCACGCTCACAGACGAGTGCATCTCAGAGCTGGAGGACAGCGAATACAAGAAAATAGAGACTCTGCAGAGAAAGTTCCAGGTCTCTGTGGTCTACAAACCGCCTGACCCTTCTATTCGGATATCTGGCCTTACGCGGGATGTTCTCGACGTGTCTAGTGAAATCCAGAAGATTGTGAACGGTGTAAAGGACAGAAAAAGCAGAGAGCGGGCGGCGGAGCTCACCGGGAACCTGGTGGAGTGGAGATACCAACATGGCTCCAGTATGGTTCCATTAGATACAATGGTGAACCTGGAGCTGGAAGAGGCAAAGAACGCAAACAAAACCAATGTCACCATCAAGATCAGAAACCAAAGTATCACTGTGGATCTGAAGAACCTGTTGGCCACAGATCAACATGGAAACCAAATAACGATCACACGAGCCCTCAAACATGGTAATGTCTCAGACTGCTGATCCTTCCCCATGTGTGCAAGTGATATAAGTGGCTGGAAGATGGAGGTTGTGCTGTTTGGGTGTCATGGTCTGATCCATCAGGGGCAATCATCGATAATCATAATGTGTAAAAGGGCCGTATGACGGGCCAGCCCATAAGAAGCACACAGGTAATGCATGTTATAATATATACACTGATGAGATTGTAATTTGTATTGCAGAGGACGCATCTCTCAAGTTACCGGATCATTGGCAGCCAATGAATAGAAGTTTGGTGATAGAGGTCGACGTTCTGGTCGGTTCTCCTGAATACTCACAGGTTCAGCAGCTATTCACACAAACATGTAGGAACATAATACTGAAGGTAAGGAGGTTGTCAGTGCTGTGGACTGAGGCCACTATCCCCATCCCTATCTGCTGAGAGTTTCCTATCTGTAGTAGGTAGTAGTGTGAATGGGCCCAACCAGAGCAGGGCTCATTGTCTGCAAGGCCCCATGGCAGCCACATGGTCTGTCTGTATGATATGTATATGCTTACTTATATGTAAAATAATTGCAGTGGTGTAAACATTCATTTTCTAATCACTTTGGGTTTATTTATTGAAGCTTTACCCACCATTTAGGTAACCCTCTGATGTCCCATGTTCTGGCCCGTTAACACTCTGATGTCCCATGTTCTGGCCTGGTAACCCTCTGATGTCCCATGTTATGGCCCGGTAACCCTCTGATGTCCTGGGTGCTGTTCCTGTAACCCTCTGATGTCCCATGTTCTGGCCCGGTAACCCTCTGATGTCCTGGGTGCTGTTCCTGTAACCCTCTGATGTCCCATGTTCTGGCCCGGTAACACTCTGATGTCCCATTTTCTGGCCCTGTAACCCCCTGATGTCCCATGTTCTGGCCCTGTAACACTCTGATGTCCCATGTTCTGGCCCGGTAACCCTCTGATGTCCCATGTTCTGGCCCGGTAACACTCTGATGTCCCATGTTATGGCCCGGTAACCCTCTGATGTCCCATGTTCTGGCCCGGTAACCCTCTGATGTCCCATGTTATGGCCTGGTAACCCTCTGATGTCCCATGTTCTGGCCCGGTAACCCTCTGATGTCCCATGTTATGGCCCGGTAACCCTCTGATGTCCTGGGTGCTGTTCCTGTAACCCTCTGATGTCCCGGGTGCTGTTCCTGTAACACTCTGATGTCCCATGTTCTGGCCCGGTAACCCTCTGATGTCCTGGGTGCTGTTCCTGTAACCCTCTGATGTCCCATGTTCTGGCCCGGTAACACTCTGATGTCCCATGTTCTGGCCCGGTAACCCTCTGATGTCCCATGTTCTGGCCCTGTAACCCCCTGATGTCCCATGTTCTGGCCCTGTAACACTCTGATGTCCCATGTTCTGGCTCTGTAACCCTCTGATGTCCTGGCCCTGTAACCCTCTGATGTCCCGGCCCTGTAACCCTCTGATGTCCCATGTTCTGGCCCGGTAACCCTCTGATGTCCCATGTTCTGGCCCTGTAACCCTCTGATGTCCCATGTTCTGGCCCTGTAACCCTCTGATGTCCCATGTTCTGGCCCGGTAACCCTCTGATGTCCCGGGTGCTGTTCCTGTAACCCTCTGATGTCCCATGTTCTGGCCCGGTAACCCTCTGATGTCCCGGGTGCTGTTCCTGTAACCCTCTGATGTCCCATGTTCTGGCTCTGTAACCCTCTGATGTCCTGGCCCTGTAACCCTCTGATATCCCATGTTCTGGCCCTGTAACCCCCTGATGTCCCATGTTCTGGCCCTGTAACCCTCTGATGTCCCATGTTCTGGCCCGGTAACCCTCTGATGTCCTGGGTGCTGTTCCTGTAACCCTCTAATGTCCCATGTTCTGGCCCAGTAAACCATCTGATGTCCCATGTTCTGGCCCGGTAACCCTCTGATGTCCCATGTTCTGGCCCTGTAACCCTCTGATGTCCCATGTTCTGGCCCGGTAACCCTCTGATGTCCCGGGTGCTGTTCCTGTAAACCTCTGATGTCCCATGTTCTGGCTCTGTAACCCTCTGATGTCCTGGCCCTGTAACCCTCTGATGTCCCATGTTCTGGCCCTGTAACCCTCTGATGTCCCATGTTCTGGCCTGAAAACCCTCTGATGTCCCATGTTCTGGCCGGTAACCCTCTGATGTCCCGGGTGCTGTTCCTGTAACCCTCTGATGTCCCGGGTGCTGTTCCTGTAACCCTCTGATGTCCCATGTTCTGGCCTGGTAACCCTCTGATGTCCCGGGTGCTGTTCCTGTAACCCTCTGATGTCCCATGTTCTGTCCCGGTAACCCTCTGATGTCCCGGGTGCTGTTCCTGTAACCCTCTGATGTCCCATGTTCTGGCCTGGTAACCCTCTGATGTCCCGGGTGCTGTTCCTGTAACCCTCTGATGTCCCATGTTCTGGCCCGATAACCGTCTGATGTCCCATGTTCTGGCCCGGTAACACTCTGATGTCCCATGTTCTGGCCCGGTAACCCTCTGATGTCCCATGTTCTGGCTGGTAACCCTCTGATGTCCCAGGTGCTGTTCCTGTAACCCTCTGATGTCCCATGTTCTGGCCTGGTAACCCTCTGATGTCCCGGGTGCTGTTCCTGTAACCCTCTGATGTCCCATGTTCTGTCCCGGTAACCCTCTGATGTCCCGGGTGCTGTTCCTGTAACCCTCTGATGTCCCATGTTCTGGCCCGGTAACCGTCTGATGTCCCATGTTCTGGCCCTGTAACCCCCTGATGTCCTGGGTGCAGGTCCATTCTCTTTATTATTATGTCATTATTATTATCTTACATAATAAAACTATAATATAAGTATATTCTACTACTTTTTTTATCCTCACAGATCCAGAGGATTCAGAACAAGGATTTGTGGCTGAACTACCAGATAAAGAAACAAAGCATTGACACCAAGAACGGGACAACAAACAACGAGAGGCGGCTCTTCCACGGGACCGACCTCAACTCCATACAACATATAAACCATAATGGATTTAACCGGAGCTACGCAGGAAGACACGGTGAGGAGTGAGCGCCCACAAATACGGCAGTAAAACATATATAGATCTCCAGCCTTCTGGGGTGCTCCCTAATATGTAGCACTAGGGTTCAGGATTATAAATGATTCCACCTATGTAATGGAGCTATGGGGTGTAATGGAGGCCATGTGGGTCCACCCTCTGTGGGGGTTCTCACTCCTGAGGGGCCAGGCAGATAGGCTACTGTTCCTATGAAGGAGACCAGGTCTTTATTATGAAGCCCCCCTCCTAGTTCAGGTCTGAAGTCCTCAGACCATTGCCATGTATTGTGGCCCAGCGTCCAGCCCGCTTTGTCTGTAATGTTGTGTTTTTTGTAGCATTTTCCTAATTCTTAGTTTTGTCTCCTTACAGCTGCAATGTACGGGAATGGGACATACTTTGCTGTAGATGCACAATACTCTGCTAGGGGCTACTCCCCACCCGACGCTAATGGACAGAAGCACCTATACCTGGCCCGGGTCCTTACTGGGGTCTTCTGTATGGGACAGAGAGGAATGGTGGCTCCTCCAGCCAAGAACCAATCTAACACCACCGACCTGTATGACAGCGTTACAGACAACCCAGCAAGCCCTTCCATGTTCATCATATTCAATGATATCCAGGCGTACCCCGAGTACCATATAACTTTCTGCTAAGCAGCCGCCATAATACAAGAGGAGGAGAAGGGGACATCACTGAGGGGAGGAATCCCCGGCCTGGTCCTCGCAGGGACAATCCCCCTCCCAGCCCAGTACCTGACAGCAGCCATGTCTCCTGAAGAATTTTCATGTACTTTCACATAGGTTTTTACTCCTGTCCTGTCGCTGCATAGAGACTGCCGAGAGGCTGCTGTTGACAGATCTTGTATGGCTACATGGGCTAAGGTACCGGTAGTTTTACAAGCTTCCCTGATTATGTTGGGCTGTCTTTGCAGGAGCGATATACTTCCCTTGGGAGGACCCGTAAGGCCCCTATTACACAGAGCAATAATCAGCACATTTACTGTATGACATGTCAAAGGGTTTTTTTTAATTTTTATAACAGATACATTTAATTATAAACTAAAGGCAAGGGCTGCACAGACATCGCTAATGATATAGATGTTGATGCTCGTTTACAATGGTGATTGGGCCGTATAATACAGCCCTAAGAGGGGTGCGGAGAGGTGGACTTGTGACGGTATAGCTAAGGACTTGGCCGGGACCACCTCACTGAATAAATGGTGCAGTACTAAACGTACACAGTCCACTCAATCCTCAGTAGTTGGAAGGGAGGGCACCTTAATTAAAGGGGTATTCCCATCTCAACTAATGTAGGTAATCTTGTAGGATTTTCAAGATATATTTTTGCTAATTTAATCATTAGTAAACTTGTCTCCTTCTCCTGATCTGCTGGTTATTCCCTCCCATCGCTGACAGCTCTCCTCTAGGTTACAGACGACCACTCTGCTGTAAAATAAGTGGTCTGGCTGGGACATATATATAGATATATATAGATATAGTATACATAGTCCTATATTATACAGTATATACACACTATGGGGGGGGGGATTTACGAAGGGTACACCAGGGAGATTCGCCCCTTCTCCCTGGCGCACGCCTGCCGTACGCCCCACTCGCCCGATGGGTGGCTGACGGGGCTTGCAGGGGCGTGATAAGGCGGGTAGGAGGCGTGGCCTCCTCCCACGCCTCATTTATCATGATTTACGTCTACTCGCAGGTGTAAATCATGACGCAAATCTCCACCTGCTGGAAGCAGGTGTAGATTTGGTACGCCGGACGCAGATTCGGGCGCCCGGCTAGCCGGATTCACTAAGAGGTGAAAAAGAGTGCAGGGCTTAATATAAGACCGGTGTACATGTACGCCGGTCTTCATAAATCCCCCCCTTTATCTATATATACACCAACCAGACCACTGCTTTTAGGGTAGAGTGGTGGTCGGTAACGTAGCCTATCTGCAAAATATAGTCCTAGAGGTATAACTATAATAGCTGAGATAAGAGTACCCCTTTAAGGCCAGTGTATTGATATGCAAGTCATGGTAAGTCCCTGCCCCCCATTCCCAGTCTCTTAACCTTTGGACATAGTGGATTTTCCCACAGCGGTGATATGTTCTCACGCACCTATCAGCTCCTACCTATATGGCCTCCCTTGCTAACCCCTGCTATCTGGAGGCTGGACTTTCCCCAGCATCATGTTGTTTAGCCGCACAGTTGCTACAACAGCGCACACACAATGCAGACGTCATAGTAAGGAATGCAATATACAGACTGCAGGGAACAAACACATCTCTGATCAATAAACATTCACAGCACAAAAAGCAAACACACAGAAAGCCCATACACCCCAGTCCTCACCCTTCTTATAGGAGACAAGAACTTAGAGGAAGGAGGGTGATGACGGACTCCGTGGCGTCGCTGTTATTGTGGCGTTTGCATTAGCACGCTGTTCACACTACATCCAGAGACGCCGGCCACTGATCGGACCTTGAAGACAAACCTTGAAGGATCCCTTGTGTTAAGATGTCAGTAGAAGTACAGATCTGTCTAAAGCAGCTCTCCTTCTCTGAAGGTTTATTCTACAGGTGGAGCTCCTCTTTATATGAGGATTACTTCCAGGTTACCCCATATATGCAGTGACATCTCAGGGACGGTGGCTGTTGGACTGTGTTTGCAGCAGTGTACACGAGCCATCTTTTTTGTGTCCCGCTCAGTCAGGACTGTACTGTTGGGGTGCAGGATACCCCCCATCCTGCCATCTTTTTATGATTCCTGCTGCAGGTCTGGACAATGGATATGATCAAACTGTGCCTTATAGAGATGCCTCAGCCTATTTACTGCCAGTGTGTTACTGCTGCGCTGACACACTGTCACGACATGTGCAATACCTTAATAAACAATGCTAACTGGCTGCCTCTGTGTGATCATTCTGTCAGCTAGCAGAGCCCCTGAGGTTAGCGATGAGTCAATATACAGTAAGTTCAGGTTATATTGGACAGGGACATACTGTATTTTCCGGCGTATAAGATGACTTTTTAACCCCGAAAAATCTTCTCAGAATTCGGGGGTCGTCTTATACGCCGGGTATGGTCGCCCCATATGGTGGTGGGGGGGTAAAAAATGTCCCGCATCCCCACCGTATGGGGCGACCATTTAAAAAACAAAGTCAACTCACCTGGGCCCGTTCCCAGTGTCCGCGCGTCTCCCGGGGATGCCCAAAGCTCTCCTAAGCAGCGAGTGTTTAGTCAGAGACGCTCGGCTGCTCGGGAGAGCTTCGGAAGAATGAGAGAGGCTTTGGGAGGCTCCGAAAGTACCCGAAGCCTCTGTCATTTTTCTGAAGCTCTCCCAAGCGTCTCCGATTAGACACTCGCTGCTTGGGAGAGCTTAGTGCATCCCCGGCGCAGCCAGTGTGACGTACACTGACTGTGCCGGGGAGCGGAGAAGATGCGTGGACACCGGGAATGGAGCCCAGGTGAATTAACTGTTTGTTTTTTTATTAACTTAGCTGCAGTTCTGCGGTCAGGCAGGGGTTAACATTTTCCGGCGTATAAGGCGAATCCCTGACAATCTGATTAAAAGTCAGGGGTCGTCTTATACGCCCAGTCGCCTTATACGCACACCAGAAAATACAGTACATTGTGGGCCCTGGTGCAATTTCAGATTGCCCCCTCCTAGCCAGTCAGAGGCAGATACAGAATAAGCAGATATATCCAGTGACTCACAGGTGATGTCGTCTGTGATCAGAGTCGATCATTTTCACTTTCTTCTCCAGTCGTATCTCATCTATGCAGAGGACGGCGATCCCCAGAGGACAACGATCACCAGAGGACAACGATCATCAGCTGATCATGGTTTTTGGTCCTAACCTAAAATCATCGGCCGCGATGAATGTGTGAAGAAAATAATTAAGTATATACTTTACCTCGCCACGCTCCCCGGTGTCTTCCTTGCTTCTCCCCACGGCCGCTAGTGTGACAACAGAGCCACTCTCTGAAGTGACAGGCTGCTCAGCAAATCACTGGCCAAGATAGGACTGCTGTGGCCAGTGATTGGCTGAACTTTCTGTTGCTTCAGAGAGTGGCTCTGATGTCGGCCGCCAGGAGAAGCAACATCTAGCAGATCAGCACGTGCTTACAGTTCAGGCCATGATCACCTACTATTGTCACAGGCTTCATTCCCACTAGTTGCCCTTATTTTTACCTAAAAATATATGGTTGCCTAAACGCCGCTTTGTCCAGTGCTGACGCTCCGCCCCTCCCAGCTGACTTTGTTTACTTCCCTGCAGACATGATGTGTCCGTATACCCTGTAGTCAATCACCGGCCTCAGCAGTGGAAGGCACATGTCCCCCGGAGCCGAAGACTGGGGAATAGCTGCAGGGAAGTAAACAGAGGTGGCATGGAGGAGCAGGGTAGGAGCGCTGCACAAGGCGGGAATAAAATAAGTGATGGTAGTGTACTGAAGACCCCCCACATCACTCATTGTGCCACTGTACCCCCATCACTCATTGTGCAGCTGTACCCCCATCACTCATTGTGCAGCTGTACCCCCATCACTCGTGCCACTGTACCCCCATCACTCATTGTGCAGCTGTACCCCCATCACTCATTGTGCAGCTGTACCCCCATCACTCATTGTGCCACTTTACCCCCATCACTCATTGTGCCACTGTACCCCCCACATAACTCATTGTGCCACTGTACATATGACCAGTATCCCCCTATTACATATATCCAGTATATTACATATAACCAGTATATTACATATAACCAGTATCCCCCTATTGCATATAACCAGTATCCCCCTATTACATATAACCAGTATATTACATATAACCAGTATCCCCCTATCACATATAACCAGTATCCCCCTATCACATATAACCAGTATCCCCCTATTGCATATAACCAGTATCCCCTATTACATATAACCAGTGGCGGTCTTTGGCACCAAGCACCCCAAGCGATCGCTTGGGGCCCCCAACATCCAGGGGGGCCCCCACGCTCCGCTCTTGTGCTCAAGACCGCTGGACAGGGCCGCTGCCCCGCTCGTTGCTGCCATCTGAACTGTAACTATGAGCACTCGTAATGAGCGCTCATAGTTACATGCAGCAGCACTGACAGGGCGGGAGACATTGGCTCCCTTCCTGTCAGTCACTCTTGTGGCAGCTTTGTCCTTGAGGTGCCGGCGCTCCAGTGACATCACTGGAGCATCGGCGCCAGGACAGGGGGAGTGCGGCCTCTTGTGATCGCAGGGAAAACCCTTCCTGCAGCCACAAGAGTGAAGAGAAGAGGAGACGCCCGGACCCAGGTGAGTATAAGTGTTTGTTTTATTGTGTTATATACTATATGGGAGGGGGAGCACACAGGGGTCTGTTTAACTGGGGGAGCGCACATCGGGGGTCTATATAAATGGGGGGAGCACACAGGGGGCTATATAACAGGGGGAGCACACAGGGGGGCTATAGACTACTGGGGCTTCACAGAGGGGTCTATATACTACTGGGGCAGCACACAGGGGGTCTATATACTACTTGAGGCAGCAGAATGAGGTCTATATACAACTTGGAGAGCACACAGGGGGGGCTATATACTACTGGGGGAGCACACAGGGGTCTATATACTACTGGTGGGGCACACAGGGGGTCTATATACTACTGGGGGAACATACAGGGGTCTATATACTACTTGTGAGGCACACAGGTGGTCTATATATAACTGGGGGAGCACACAGGGGTCTGTATACTACTGGGGCAGCACACAAGTGGTCTATATAATACTGGTGGGGCAAACAGGGGGTCTATATACTACTGGGGGAACCACACAGGGGGTCTATATACTACTGGGGGAACCACACAGGGGGTTTATATACTACTGGAGGAGCACACAAAGGTCTATATCCAAGTGGGGGAGCACACAGGAGGTCTATATCCAAGTGGGGGAGCACACAGGGGGGCTAAATACCCCTGAGGGAGCACACAGGGGGCCTATATACTAGTGGGGCAGCACACAGGGGGCCTATATACAACTGGGGCAGCACACAGGAGGTCTATATACTTCTGGGGGAGCACACAGGGGGCTATATATAACTGGGGGAACACACAGGGGTCAATATACTACTGGGGGAAGCAAACAAGGGGTATATACTACTGGGGGCAGGACACAAGGGGTATATACTATTAAGGGCAGCACACAAGGAGTATATATTACTGGCGGTAGCGTACAAGGGGTATATACTACTGGGGGGAAATCACAGCGGTCTATTGTTTTGTAACGCATGTCGAGGGGGGGGGCCCCAGACATAACTTCGCTTGGGGCCCCAGAAATGCCAAGACCGCCCCTGCATATAACCAGTATCCCCATTACATATAACCAGTATATTACATATTACCAGTATCCCCCTATTACATATATCCAGTATTATATAACCAGTATCCCCTATTACATATATCCAGTATATTACATATAACCAGTATCCCCTATTACATATATCCAGTATATTACATATAACCAGTATCCCCCTATTACATATAACCAGTATATTACATATAACCAGTATCCCCCTATTACATATAACCAGTTTATTACATAGAACCAGTATCCCCCTATTACATATAACCAGTTTATTACATATAACCAGTATCCCCCTATTACATATAAACAGTATCCCATTAAATATAACCAGTATCCCCCTATTACATATAACCAGTATATTACATATAACCAGTATCGTCACCAGGGGCAGGTAGGTGAGGTATGAGGCCAGCAGGGGCGGGTAGGTATGAGGCCAGCAGGGGCGGGTAGGTATGAGGCCAGCAGGGGCGGGTAGGTATGAGGCCAGCAGGGGCGGGTAGGTATGAGGCCAGCAGGGGCGGGTAGGTATGAGGCCAGCAGGGGCGGGTAGGTATGAGGCCAGCAGGGGCGGGTAGGTAGAAGGCCAGCAGGGGCGGGTAGGTAGAAGGCCAGCAGGGGCGGGTAGGTAGAAGGCCAGCAGGGGCGGGTAGGTAGAAGGCCAGCAGGGGCAGGTATGGGGCCAGCAGGGGCAGGTATGGGGCCAGCAATGAGGCCAGCAGGGGCAGGTATGGGGCCAGCAGGGAAATGTGTGACCTGGAGAGGCAGGTGTGGGGCCAGGAGGGGAAGGTGTGGGTGCAGCAGGGGAGTGTGTGGGTGCAGCAGGGGAGTGTGTGGGTGCAGCAGGGGAGTGTGTGACTAGCACGGACAGGTAGGTATGAGGCCAGCAGGGGAGTGTGTGACCAGGAGGGGTAGGTAGGTATGAGGCCAGCAGGGGAGTGTGTGACCAGGAGGGGTAGGTAGGTATGAGGCCAGCAGGGGAGTGTGTGGGTGCAGCAGGGGAGTGTGTGACCAGCAGGGGTAGGTAGGTATGAGGCCAGCAGGGGAGTGTGTGGGTGCAGCAGGGGAGTGTGTGACCAGCAGGGGTAGGTAGGTATGAGGCCAGCAGGGGAATGTGTGGGTGCAGCAGGGGAGTGTGTGACCAGCAGGGGTAGGTAGGTATGAGGCCAGCAGGGGTAGGTATGAGGCCATAAGAGGCAGGTGTGGGGCCACCAGGGGAGTGTGTGGGTGCAGCAGGTGAGTGTGTGGGGCCAGCAGGGACAGGTAGGTATGAGGCCATCAGAGGCAGGTGTGGGTGCAGCAGGGGAGTGTGTGGGTGCAGCAGGGACAGGTAGGTATGAGGCATGCAGGGGCAGGTGTGACCAGGAGGGGAAGGTGTAGGGGCAGAAGGGGCAGGTGTGACCAGGAGGGTGTAGGTATAAGGCCAGCACGGGCGGGTAGGTATAAGGCCAGCAGGGGCGGGTAGGTATGAGGCCAGCAGCGGCGGGTAGGTATGAGGCCAGCAGGGGCGGGTAGGTATAAGGCCAGCAGGGGCGGGTAGGTATGAGGGCAGCAGGGGCGGGTAGGTATAAGGCCAGCAGGGGCGGGTAGGTATAAGGCCAGCAGGGGCGGGTAGGTATAAGGGCAGCAGGGGCGGGTAGGTATAAGGCCAGCAGGGGCGGGTAGGTATAAGGCCAGCAGGGGCGGGTAGGTATAAGGCCAGCAGGGGCAGGCATGGGGCCAGCAATGAGGCCAGCAGGGGCAGGTATGGGGCCAGCAGGGAAATGTGTGACCTGGAGAGGCAGGTGTGTGAACAGGAGAGGCAGGTGTGGGGCCAGGAGGGGAAGGTGTGGGTGCAGCAGGGGAGTGTGTGGATGCAGCAGGGGCAGGTATGAGGCCAGCAGGGCAGTGTGTGACTAGCAGGGACAGGTAGGTATGAGGCCAGCAGGGGAGTGTGTGACCAGGAGGGGTAGGTAGGTATGAGGCCATAAGAGGCAGGTGTGGGGCCACCAGGGGAGTGTGTGGGTGCAGCAGGGGAGGGTGTGGGTGCAGCAGGGACAGGTAGGTATGAGGCCAGCAGGGACAGGTGTGACCAGGAGGGGAAGGTGTGGGGGGCAGAAGGGGCAGGTGTGACCAGGAGGGGAAGGTGTGGGGGCAGCAGGGACAGGTGTGGCCAGGAGGGGAAGGTGTGGGGGCAGCAGGGACAGGTGTGACCAGGAGGGGAAGGTGTGGGGGCAGCAGGGGCAGCGTGTGATCAGAAGGGGAAGGTGTGGGGGCAGCAGGGGCAGCGTGTGATCAGGAGGGGAAGGGGTAGGGGCAGGTGTGACCAGGAGGGGAAGGTGTGGGGGCAGCAGGGACAGCGTGTGATCAGAAGGGGAAGGTGTGGGGGCAGCAGGGGCAGCGTGTGATCAGGAGGGGAAGGGGTAGGGGCAGGTGTGACCAGGAGGGGAAGGTGTGGGGGCAGCAGGGACAGGTGTGATCAAGAGGGGAAGGGGTAGGGGCAGGTGTGACCAGGAGGGGAAGGTGTGGGGGCAGCAGGGACAGGTGTGACCAGGAGGGGAAGGTGTGGGGGCAGCAGGGGCAGCGTGTGATCAGGAGGGGAAGGGGTAGGGGCAGGTGTGACCAGGAGGGGAAGGTGTGGGGGCAGCAGGGACAGGTGTGACCAGGAGGGGAAGGTGTGGGGGCAGCAGGGGCAGCGTGTGATCAGGAGGGGAAGGGGTAGGGGCAGGTGTGACCAGGAGGGGAAGGTGTGGGGGCAGCAGAGGCAGGTGTGACCAGGAGGGGAAGGTGTGGGGGCAGCAGGGGCATCGTGTGAACCGGTCACCTGAGGGGTCTGGGGTTCACGGTAGATGGAGGATCAGTGCATTGTATATGGGGACCCTGCTCCCCTCTGAGCCCTAATCACACACAGCAGTACCCGCAGCTATAGGAGACGTCAGGTTGCGGTTTCTCAGTGGAGTACAGCCGCTCCGGTACCGCAGCAGTTATCTATACGACCGGGGCTGATGAGTCACGGGGAGGAGACACGTGACTGCCGAGGAAAGGAAACCGAAAGTTACTTTTACCGCATCCGACACTGCGGGCGCCATGGCGGGCGGCTCCTACCGGTATCCCGTGTCCCTCCAGTGGGATGAGGGCCCCGAGAGCCTGAAAAAGCTCAAGAACAAACTGCTCGTCCATTTCCAGAGCAAGAACAAATCTAATGGCGGAGAATGTGAGATCCGGGAGAGCCCGAGGGACGGCGGCATCCTCATCTGCTTCAGGGAGGAGGCGGGTGAGTGACGGGAGGGGAATATGTGAGGGGAGAAGGGGGGGGGGGGAATATGTGAGGGGAGAAGGGAGGGGGGGGGATATGTGAGGGGAGAAGGGGGGGGGGGGAATATGGAGGGGAGAAGGGGGGGGGGGAATATGTGAGGGGAGACGGGGGGGGGGGGGAATATGTGAGGGGAGAAGGGGGGGGGGGGGAATATGTGAGGGGAGAAGGGGGGGGGGGAATATGTGAGGGGAGAAGGGGGGGGGGGGGGAATATGCTGAGGGGAGAAGGGGGGGGGGGGGGAATATGCGTAGGGAGGAGAAGGGGGGGGGGGGAATATGTGAGGGGAGAAGGGGGGGGGGGGAATATGTGAGGGGAGAAGGGGGGGGGGGGAATATGTGAGGGGGAGAAGGGGGGGGGGGGGGGGAATATGTGAGGGGGAGAAGGGGGGGGGGG